>NC_041384.1:364178976-364215356 GCF_002162155.2 Triticum dicoccoides | reverse complement strand
GCGGTGAGGTCGAGGGCGGCGATAGTGTGGTCGAGAGCGGCGGCGGTGAGGTTGAGGGCGGGCGGCGGCGGCGGCGGTGAGGGCAGGCGCGCTCGGGCTCGGGCGGCGGTGATAGGAGTAGGGGAACCGGCCGGGGTGGGGGGAAAGGAGGACTTAGCGAAATTTTGATTTGGGGGGTGGTTAACTCGAACTAGCAGTAGCGCTCATATGGAAAACGCGCTATAGCTAACTTATCTATAGCGCGTTTTAGAGAAAACCGCTACTGCTAATGGAAGCAGTTATTTCTTTTGTTTATCCCAATATCAGTAACGCTTTGTCCTGAAAAAACGCTATAAGTCTAAGCAATGTAAAAACATCAAAAATATACATTGGTCATCATTGATCTTTTTGTGTATAATCTAAATAGTCAACATGAATCCTCACTGTACCTGTATAGGTACAGGCGAGGATTCATATTGCAACCACAAATCATACACATCTAGTTCAATGAAGACCAAGTGCTCGAGATAGGTTGAGAAGTAACATATTTAAGGTGGTAAACACCTTGTTCGCTTAGCAGTTTGGGACTAAACTTAATTAGTTGCCGTGATACTTAGCAGCAGTGAGTTTTGAAGAAAATCGTTGCTACTAAGTTCTTTAGCAGTAGCGCGTCCACGGGAAGGGCGCTACTACTATATCTAGCCTGGGGGCAACACCGTGGCAATTATAGTAGTAGCGCTCTTTTCACCTAGAGCGCTACTGCTACTTAGTCATTAGTAGCGCTCTTTACTGAAGCTCGCTGCTGCTAATTAGCAGTAGCGCCTGTTTTTACACCGCGTTGCTGCTAAGATTCTGTGTATAAGGTTTTCCCTAGTAGTGAACACCCATAGTTCACATCGCCATGTGACCAACACTCAAAAGGTTTACTAGAGTCAATAGTCTAGTTCACATCGCTATGTGATTAACACCCAAGAGTAATAAGGTATGACCATGTTTTGCTTGTGAGACAAGTTTAGTCAACGGGTCTGCCACATTCAGAGCCGTATGTATTTTGCAAATTTTCTTCGTCTACAATGCTCTGCACGGAGCTACTCTAGCTAATTGCTCCCACTTTCAATATGTGCCCAGATTGAGACTTAGAGTCATCTGGATCAGTGTCAAAGCTTGCATCGACGTAACCCTTTACGACGAACTTTTTGTCCCCTCCATAACCGAGAGACATGTCCTTATTCCACTAAGGATAATTTTGACTGTTGTCCAGTGATCCACTCCTGGATCACTATTGTACCTTCTTGCCAAACTCATGGTGAGGTACACAATAGGTCTGGTACATAGCATAGCATACTTTATAGAACCTATGACTGAGGCATAGGGAATGACTTCTCATTCTCTTTCTATTTTCTGCCGTGGTCGGGTTTTGAGTCTTTACTCAACTTCACACCTTGCAACACAGGCAAGAACTGCTTTTTTGACTGATCCATTCTGAACTACTTCAAAAACTTGTCAAGGTATGTACTCATTGAAAAAACTTATCAAGCGGCTTGATCTATCTCTATAGATCTTGATGCACAATATGTAAGCAGCTTCACCGAGGTCTTTCTTTGAAAAACTCCTCTCAAATACTCCTTTATGCTTTCTAGAAAATTCTACATCATTTCTGATCAACAATATGTCATTCACATATACTTATCAGAAAGGTTGTATGTAACGCCTCGAGACCATTGCGCCAGGTGTCTTCCAGTTATTCGCTGGTGTTGCCTTGTCATTCGCTTGCGTGTTGCATCTTGCCATGTCATCATGTGCATTGCAGCATCATGTTTTCAAAACTTGCATCTGTCTCGGCCTCCCTGTTCCTTATGTTGTCCGTTCTGAGCCCAGACACACTTGCACGCGCCCGCGGCACCTCCAAAATAGTATTTTATAAGTGGCCAGAAAATATTCTCGGAATTGGTTGAAAGTTGGCATGAGGTGTTTTTATGTTGTCAGTAGGCCGCCTGCCAAGTTTCATCGCATTCGGGGTCCGTTTGAGGCTCCAACGGATAATTATAGCGGCAATATAGTTGGTCAAAACGTCGAACGTTTTCGATCTCCGAAAACAGTCGTCAGGCTGCATTCCTCCTCTTTCCTCTTGGACCACTCTCTTCTCTCTCTTTTTTGAGCCCATCAAACCCCTCATCTTCATTGATCGTTCCGAGACCAACTGGTTTCTCGGTTCCCTCTTGTCAAACCACCTAACCTCTCTGCATAGTCACCCCTCGCACACGTCCGGAAACTGTCCCGGACCTGACCCGAGCAGTTGTGACCGATGGGTCCGGAACATCCCCAAACCTCTATAAAACATCTTCGTTTTATTTTTTGGACTCCCTACCTATTTTTTTCTTAGTCGTTCATTACGATCGGAGGTTCATTCCAGTCCCTTCCTAAAATTCTTTTGCTATATATACTAGACCGACCCCTAAGCCAAACCCTAAACTCGAGGAGGTTTGTCCTCACCACCGCCACTCCAGCAAATCTCCCTCGGGATCTCACCCGAGCTAACCACCCACACCCGAGATCCCCTCCTCTCGATCCAGAGCGGCAGCACAGTGCCCGAGCTCCTCCTCTTGCACCTCTGCGCTCGATCCCCTTCGCCTGGTGCCACTTCGCCGCCGACAAGTTCGTCGAAGATGAGCGCCGACGTCCCCTTCTTCTTCATCTCCCCGTGCTGCTCCAGTTTTCATCTCTCATCTCCCTGCCTTTCTCTCTTTATGTGAGCAGGGAGCCCGCCATCGACAACCGCGGCGGCGACCGCCATGGATCCTTGGCCGCCGACCCGCAGCTCCTCGCTGCCTTGAAGACCCACGCCCCGACCGTTCTAGCATTTCCCTTCGTCAAAACCACGCCAAGCTGTCGTCTCCTACCTCGCCACCCAATCCCCGCGGCGCCGTCCAGGACCCTATCGGTCTCCTCTGCTTCTGCTGTGCGAGGAGGACGATGCATCCAGCGAGCGCCCGCTCATCCCAGCCGCGTTGACCGCCTTCCTCGGAACTGCTTCCAACCGCACCACTGCCCGTTTGGTCCTCCTCTGCTTCAAACCCTGCAGCTTCACCAGCCTCCTCCTATGCCCACACCTGAAAGCCGCCCAAGTCCACCAGGGCCTCAGCCATGGTCGTGCCCTCCACCATCCGCTGCCCTGCCGGACCTCTCCTCCAGCCCGAGCTCCTCTCCCTCGCGCGCCAAGTTCACCATCGTCGCTCTCCTACATCACAGCTGCTTGCCTGCGACCTCTGCTTTGACCCCGCCCCTGTTTCGTCCGAGGACGAGGATGAGCCTGCTTCTTCCAGCCGCATTGACCAGATCACCAGATCCCGTGCGCCCCTTGAAAGTGCAACTATCCCTGGGTGGTTTCGGTAATTCCTAACAACATATAGCTCATTGAGCTAATGCTACTTGAAGATAAATATTTCAGGAAAAGCTCAGTGATTGGCATGGTATGGATTAGAAAGTGGACCCCTCAAAATGCTAAGGACAAAAAATTGGCTCAAGCTCAAAGCACAAGACTCTACATTTTACTTTTAGTGATCCAAGATCACATTGAGTCCATAGGAAAAACCAATACTCTTAAAAGGGGGTGAGGTGTTGCTTAATGAGTTGCTTGCTCAAAATGCTTAGTGATATGCTCCAAAAACCTGTTGGGGAACGTAGTAATTTCAAAAATTTCCTACGCACACGCAAGATCATGGTGATGCATAGCAACGAGAGGGGAGAGTGTTGTCTACGTACCCTCGTAGACCGACAGCGGAAGCGTTATGACAACGCGGTTGATGTAGTCGTACGTCTTCACGGTCCGACCGATCAAGCATCGAAACTACGGCACCTCCGGGTTTTAGCACATGTTCATCTCGATGATGATCCCCGGACTCCGATCCAGCAAAGTATCGGGGAAGAGTTCCGTCAGCACGACGGCATGGTGACGATCTTGATGTTCTACCTTCGCAGGGCTTTGCCTAAGCATCGCTATAATATAATCGAGGAGTATGGTGGAGGGGGGCACCGCACACGGCTAAGAGATCTCAAGGATCAATTGTTGTGTCCATGGGGTGCCCCCCTGGCCCCATATATAAAGGAGCAAGGGGGGAGGATGTCGGCCCTCGAAGGGGCGCGCCAGGGGAGTAGGATTCCTACTCCTAGTTGGAGTAGGTTTCCTCCTTTCCTAGTCCAACTAGGATAAGGGGGGAAAGGGGGGAGAGGGGAAGGAAGGGAGAGAGGGGCCGCGCCCCAAACCCCTTGTCCAATTTGGACTGGGCTTGGGAGGGGCGCGCGCCACCTCCTGGTCCTTCCCACTAAGGCCCATTAAGGCCCATTGCTTCTTCCTCGTATTCCCGTAACTCCCCGGTACCTCCGAAAATACCCGAATCACTCGGAACCTTTCCGATGTCCGAATATAGTCGTCCAATATATCGATCTTTACGTCTCGACCATTTCGAGACTCCTCATCATGTCCCCGATCTCATACGGGACTCCGAACGCCTTCGGCACATCAAAACATATAAACTCATAATGAAACTCTCATCGAAACCTTAAGCGTGCGGACCCTACGGGTTCGAGAACAATGTAGACATGACCGAGACACGTCTCCAGTCAATAACCAATAGCAGAACCTGGATGCTCATATTGGCTCCCACATATTCTACGAAGATCTTTATCGGTCAGACCGCATAACAACATACGTTGTTCCCTTTGTCATCGGTACGTTACTTGCCCGAGATTCGATCGTCGGTATCTCAATACCTAGTTCAATCTCGTTACCGGCAAGTCTCTTTACTCGTTCCGTAATACATCATCTCGCAACTAACTCATTAGTTGCAATGCTTGCAAGGCTTATGTGATGTGCATTACCAAGAGGGCCCAGAGATACCTCTCCGACAATCGGAGTGACAAATCCTAATCTCGAAATACGCCAACCCAACATGTACCTTTGGAGACACCTGTAGAGCTCCTTTATAATCACCCAGTTACGTTGTGACGTTTGGTAGCACACAAAGTGTTCCTCCGGCAAACGGGAGTTGCATAATCTCATAGTCATAGGAACATGTATAAGTCATGAAGAAAGCAATAGCAACATACTAAACGATCGGGTGCTAAGCTAATGGAATGAGTCATGTCAATCACATCATTCTCCTAATGATGTGATCCTGTTAATCAAATGAAAACACATGTCTATGGTTAGGAAACATAACCATCTTCGATTAATGAGCTAGTCAAGTAGAGGCATACTAGTGACGTTTAGTTTGTCTATGTATTCACACATGTATTATGTTTCGGTTAATACAATTCTAGCATGAATAATAAACATTTATCATGAAATAAGGAAATAAATAATAACTTTATTATTGCCTCTAGGGCATATTTCCTTCAGTCTCTCACTTGCACTAGAGTCAATAATCTAGATCACATCGCCATGTGATTTAACATCAATAGTTCACATCACCATGTGATTAACACCCATAGTTTACATCGTCATGTGACCAACACTCAAAGGGTTTACTAGAGTCAGTATTCTAGTTCACATCTATATGTGACTAACACCCAAAGAGTACTAAGGTGTGATCATGTTTTGCTTGTGAGAAAAGCTTAGTCAACGAGTCTGCCAAAATTCAGATCCGTATGTATTTTGCAAATTTCTATGTCTACAATGCTCTGCACGGAGCTACTTTCACTTTCAATATGTATCCAGATGAAGACTTAGAGTCATCTGGATCAGTGCCAAAACTTGTATCGACATAATCCTTTTACGACGAACCTTTTGTCACCTCCATAATTGAGAAACATATCCTTATTCCACTAAGGATAATTTTGACCGATGTCCAGTGATCTACTCCTAGATCACTATTGTACTCCCTTGCCAAAAACAGTGTAGGGTATACAATAGATCTGGTACATAGCATGGCATACTTTATAGAACCTATAGCTGAGGCATAGGGAATGACTTTCATTCTCTTTCTATCTTCTGTCGTGGTCGGGCTTTGAGTCTTACTCAATTTCACACCTTGTAACACAAGCAAGAACTCTTTCTTTGACTGTTCCATTTTGAACTAATTCAAAATCTTGTCAAGGTATGTACTCATTGAAAAAAACTTATCAAGCGTCTTGATCTATCTCTATAGATCTTGATGCTCAAAATGTAAGCAGCTTCACCGAGGTCTTTCTTTGAAAAACTCCTTTCAAACACTTCTTTATGCTTTACAGAATAATTCTACATTATTTCCGATCAACAATATGGCACTCACATATACTTATCAGAAATGCTGTAGTGCTCCCACTCACTTTCTTGTAAATACAGGCTTCACCGCAAGTCTGTATAAAACTATATGCTTTGATCAACTCATCAAAGTGTATATTCCAACTCCGAGATGCTTGTACTAGTCCATAGATGGATCGCTGGAGCTTGCACATTTTGTTAACACCTTTAGGATTGACAAAACCTTCTGGTTGCATCATATACAACTCTTCTTTAAGAAATCCATTAAGGATTGCAGTTTTGTTATCCATTTGCCAGATTTCATAAAATGCGGCAATTGCTAACATGATTCGGACAGACTTTAAGCATCGATACGAGTGAGAAAATCTCATCGTAGTCAACACCTTAAACTTTGTCAAAAACCTTTTTCGACAAGTCTAGCTTTGTAGATAGTAACACTACTATCAGCGTCCGTCTTCCTCTTGAAGATCCATTTAATCTCAATTGCTTACCGATCAATGGGCAAGTCAACCAAAGTCCATACTTTGTTCTCATACATGGATCTCATCTCAGATTTCATGGCCTCAAGCCATTTCGCGAAATCTGGGCTCATCATCGCTTCCTCATAGTTCGTAGGCTCGTCATGGTCAAGTAACATGACCTCCAGAACAGGATTACCGTACCACTCTGGTGCGGATCTCACTCTGGTTTACCTACGAGGTTCGGTAGCAACTTGATCTGAAGTTACATGATCATCATCATTAGCTTCCTCACTAATCGGTGTAGTAGTCACAGGAACATATTTCTGTGATGAACTACTTTCCAATAAGGGAGCAGGTACAGTTACCTCATCAAGTTCTACTTTCCTCCCATCACTTCTTTCGAGAGAAACTCCTTCTCTAGAAAGGATCCATTCTCAGCAACGAATATCTTGCCTTCAGATCTGTGATAGAAGGTGTACCCAACATTTTGTTTTGGGTATCCTATGAAGACGCACTTCTCCGATTTGGGTTTGAGCTTATCAGGTTGAAACTTTTTCACATAAGCATTGCAACCTCAAATTTTAAGAAACGACAGCTTAGGTTTCTTGCCAAACCATAGTTCATACGGTGTCGTCTCAACGGATTTAGATGGTGCCCTATTTAACGTGAATGCAGCTGTCTCTAATGCATAACCCCAAAACGATAGTGGTAGATCGGTAAGAGACATCATAGATCGCACCATATCTAATAAAGTACGGTTATGACGTTCGGACACACCATTATGCTGTGGTGTTCCAGGTGGCGTGAGTAGTGAAACTATTACACATTGTTTTTAACTGAAGGCCAAACTCGTAACTCAAATATTTTACTTCTGCAATCATATCGTAGAAACTTTTATTTTTGTTACGATGATTCTCCACTTCACTCTGAAATTCTTTGAACTTTTCAAATGTTTCAGACTTGTGTTTCATCAAGTAGATATACTCATATCTGCTCAAATCATCTGTGAAGATCAGAAAATAATGATACCTGCCACGAGCCTCAATATTCATCGAACCACATACATCAGTATGTATGATTTCCAACAAATCTGTTGCTCGCTCCATTGTTCCGGAGAATGGAGTCTTAGTCATCATGCCCATGAGGCATGGTTCGCAAGCATCAACTGATTCATAATCAAGTGATTCCAAAAGCCCATCAGCATGGATTTTCTTCATGCGCTTTACACCAATATGACCTAAACGGCAGTGCCACAAATAAATTGCACCATCATTATTAACTTTGCATCTTTTGGTTTCAATATTATGAATATGTGTATCACTACGATCGAGATCCAACGAACCATTTTCATTGGGTGTGTAACCATATAAGGTTTTATTCATGTAAACAGAACAACAATTTATTCTCTTACTTAAATGAATAATCCTATTGCGATAAACATGATCAAATCATATTCATGCTCAACGCAAACACCAAATAACACTTATTTAGGTTCAACACTAATCCCAAAAGTATAGGGAGTGTGCGATGATGATCATATCAATCTTGGAACCACTTCCAACACACATCGTCACTTCACCCTTAACTAGTGTATGTTCATTCTGCAACTCCCGTTTCGAGTTACTACTCTTAGCAACTGAACCAGTATCAAATACCGAGGGGTTGCTACGAACACTAGTAAAGTACACATCAATAATCTGTATATCAAATATACCTTTGTTCACTTTGCCATCCTTCTTATCCGCCAAATACTTGGGGCAGTTCCGCTTCCAGTGACCAGTACGTTTGCAGTAGAAGCACTTAGTCTCAGGCTTAGGACCAGACTTGGGCTTCTTCACTTGAGCAGCAACTTGCTTGTCGTTCTTCTTGAAGTTCCCCTTCTTCCCTTTGCCCTTTTCTTGAAACTAGTGGTCTTGTCTACCATCAACACTTGATATTTTTCTTGATTTCTACCTTCGTCGCTTTTAGCATCACGAAGAGCTTGGGAATCGTTTCCGTTATCCCTTGCATATTATAGTTCATCTCGAAGTTCTACTAACTTGGTGATGGTGACTAGAGAATTCTGTCAATCACTATTTTATCTGGAAGATTAACTCCCACTTGATTCAAGCGATTGTAGTACCCAGACAATCTGAGCACATGCTCACTAGTTGAGCGATTCTCCTCCATCTTTTAGCTATAGAACTTGTTGGAGACTACATATCTCTCAACTCGGGTATTTGCTTGAAATATTAACTTCAACTCCTAAAACATCTCATATGGTCCATAACGTTCAAAACGTCTTTGAAGTCCCGATTCTAAGCCGTTAAGCATGGTGCACTAAACTATCAAGTAGTCATCATATTGAGCTAGCCAAACGTTCATAACGTCTGCATCTGCTCCTGCAATAGGTCTGTCACTTAGCGGTGCATCAAGGACATAATTCTTCTGTGTAGCAATGAGGATAAACCTCAGATCACGGATCCAATCCGCATCATTGCTACTAACATCTTTCAACACAATTTTCTCTAGGAACATATCAAAATAAACATATGAAAGCAACAACGCGAGCTATTGATCTACAACATAATTTGCAAAATACTACCAGGACTAAGTTCATAATAAATTTAAGTTCAATTAATCATATTACTTAAGAACTCCCACTTAGATAGACATCCCTCTAATCATCTAAGTGATCACGTGATCCAAATCAACTAAACCATGTCCGATCATCACGTGAGATGGAGTAGTTTTCAATGGTGAACATCACTATGTTGATCATATCTACATGATTCACGCTCGACCTTTCGGTCTCCAGTGTTCCGAGGCCATACCTGTATATGCTAGGCTCGTCAAGTTTAACCTGAGTATTCCGTGTTTTGCACCCGTTGTATTTGAACGTAGAGCCTATCACACCCGATCATCACGTGGTGTCTTAGCACGAAGAACTTTCGCAACGGTGCATACTCAAGGAGAACACTTATACCTTGAAATTTAGTGAGAGATCATCTTATAAAGCTACTGTCGAACTAAGAAAAATAAGATGTATAAAAGATAAACATCATATGCAATCAAAATATGTGACATGATATGGCCATGATCATTTTGCGCCTTTGATCTCCATCTCCAAAGTACTGGCATTATCTCTATCATCACCGGCATGACACCATGATCTCCATCATCTTGATCTATATCAATGTGTCGTTACATGGTCGTCTCGCCAACAATTGCTCTTGCAACTATTGCTATCGCATAGCGATAAAGTAAAGCAACTATTTGGCGCTTGCATCTTATGCAATAGAGAGACAACCATAAGGATTTTGCCAGTTGCCGATAACTTCAATAAAACATGATCATCTCATACAACAACTTATATCTCATCACGTCTTGATCATATCACATCACAACATGCCCTGCAAAAACAAGTTAGACGTCCTCTATTTTGTTGTTGCAAGTTTTACGAGGCTGCTACGGGTTTAGCAAGAACCAATCTTACCTACGCATCAAAACCACAACGATAGTTTGTCAAGTTGGTGTTGTTTTAACCTTCGCAAGGACCGGGCATAGCCACACTCGGTTCAACTAAAGTTGGAGAAACTGACACCCGCTAGTCACCTGTGTGCATAGCACGGCGGTAAAACCAGTCTCGCGTAAGCGTACGCGTAATGTCGGTCCGGGCCGCTTCATCCAACAATACCGCCGAACCAAAGTGTGACATGCTGGTAAGCAGTATGACTTATATCGCCCACAACTCACTTGTGTTCTACTCGTGCATATTACATCAACGCATAAAACCTAGGCTCTGATACCACTGTTGGGGAACGTAGTAATTTCAAAAAAATTCTACGCACACGCAAGATCATGGTGATGCATAGCAACGAGAGGGGAGAGTGTTGTCTACGTACCCTCGTAGACCGATAGCGGAAACGTTATGACAACGCGGTTGATGTAGTCGTACGTCTTCATGGTCCGACCGATCAAGCACCGAAACTACGGCACCTCCGAGTTTTAGCACACGTTCAGCTCGATGACGATCCCCGGACTCCGATCTAGCAAAGTGTCGGGGAAGAGTTCCGTCAGCACGACGGCGTGGTGACGATCTTGATGTTCTACCTTCGCAGGGCTTCGCCTAAGCACCGCTGCAATATTATCGAGGAGTATGGTGGAGGGGGGCACCGCACACGGCTAAGAGATCTCAAGGATCAATTGTTGTGTCCATGGGGTGCCCCCTGCCCCCGTATATAAAGGAGCAAGGGGGGAGGAGGCCGGCCCTAGGAGGGGCGCGCCAGGGGAGTAGGATTCCTACTCCTAGTTGGAGTAGGTTTCCTCCTTTCCTAGTCCAACTAGGAGAAGGGGGGAAAGGGGGGAAGAGGGGAAGGAAGGGAGAGAGGGGCCGCGCCCCAAACCCCTTGTCCAATTCGGACTGGGCTTGGGAGGGGCACGCGCCACCTCCTGGTCCTTCCCACTAAGGCCCATTAAGGCCCATTGCTTCTTCCTTGTATTCCCGTAACTCCCCGGTACCTCCGAAAATACCCGAATCACTCGAAACCTTTCCGATGTACGAATATAGTCGTCCAATATATCGATCTTTATGTCTCAACCATTTCAAGACTCCTCGTCATGTCCCCGATCTCATCCGGGACTCCGAACTCCTTCGGTACATCAAAACATATAAACTCATAATGAAACTGTCATCAAAACCTTAAGCGTGCGGACCCTACGGGTTCGAGAACAATGTAGACATGACCGAGACACGTCTCCGGTCAATAACCAATAGCGGAACCTGGATGCTCATATTGGCTCCCACATATTCTACGAAGATCTTTATCGGTCAGACCGCATAACAACATACGTTGTTCCCTTTGTCATCGGTACGTTACTTGCCCGAGATTCGATCATCGGTATCTCAATACCTAGTTCAATCTCGTTACCGGCAAGTCTCTTTACTCATTCTGTAATACATCATCTCGCAACTAACTCATTAGTTGCAATGCTTGCAAGGCTTATGTGATGTGCATTACCAAGAGGGCCCAGAGATACCTCTCCGACAATCGGAGTGACAAATCCTAATCTCGAAATACGCCAACCCAACATGTACCTTTGGAGACACATGTAGAGCTCCTTTATAATCACCCAGTTACGTTGTGACGTTTGGTAGCACACAAAGTGTTCCTCCGGCAAACGGGAGTTGCATAATCTCATAGTCATAGGAACATGTATAAGTCATGAAGAAAGTAATAGCAACATACTAAACGATCGGGTGCTAAGCTAATGGAATGGGTCATGTCAATCACATCATTCTCCTAATGATGTGATCCCGTTAATCAAATGACAACACATGTCTATGGTTAGGAAACATAACCATCTTCGATTAATGAGCTAGTCAAGTAGAGGCATACTAGTGACGTTTAGTTTGTCTATGTATTCACACATGTATTATGTTTCCGGTTAACACAATTCTAGCATGAATAATAAACATTTATCATGAAATAAGGAAATAAATAATAACTTTATTATTGCCTCTAGGGCATATTTCCTTCAAAACCCTCTATTACTTTCCCATATCCACATATGTTCCTAACCAAAAGTCAAACTCGGCCCCACCAAAATCTTCTATCCGGCGCCACCAAGTTCACTTGACATAGCTACTGCCAGAAACCCTAGTCACTTCCGTCTCACCGATAGGGATCTTGGTCTCACCGAGATGGGATTGCAAACTCTCTGTTTCCCTTCGTAACATTTTGGTCCAACCGAGATGAGCGATCGGTCCCACCGAGATTGCAATGCAAACTCTATGTTTCCCCTTCGTAACGTTTCAGCCTAACCGAGATGAGTGAATCGGTCCTGCCGAGTTTGCCTGACCAACTCTCTGTTTGCCTATTACCAAAATCGGTCCCACCGAGTTTGCAAATCGGTCTCACCGAGATTATGTTATGCCCTAACCTTAATGGAATCGGTTCCACCGAGTTGACATATTGGTCCCACCGAAAATCCTAACGTTCACATTTTGAACTAAATCGGTCTAAGCGAGTTATATGATTCGGTCCCACCGAGTTTGGTGATTTGTGTGTAACGGTTAGATTTTGTGTGGAGGCTATATATACCCCTCCACCGACTCTTCATTCGTGGAGAGAGCCATCAGAATATGCTTACACTTCCAACATACATTTTCTGAGAGAGAACCACCTGCACTTGTGTTGAGGTCAAGACATTCTAATCCAACCACATAAATCTTGATCTCTAGCCTTCCTCAAGTTGCTTTCCACTCAAATCATCTTTCTACCAAATCGAATCCTATGAGAGAGAGAGAGTTGAGTGTTGAGGAGACTATCATTTGAAGCACAAGAGCAAGGAGTTCATCATCAACACACCATCTATTACCGTTTGGAGAGTGGTGTCTCCTAGATTGGTTAGGTGTCACTTGGGAGCCTCCGTTAAGATTGTGGAGTTGAACCAAGGAGTTTGTACGGGCAAGGAGATCGCCTACTTCGTGAAGATCTACCCTAGTGAGGCGAGTCCTTCGTAGGCGATGGCCATGGTGGGATAGACAAGGTTGCTTCTTCGTGGACCCTTCGTGGGTGGAGCCCTCCGTGGACTCGCGCAACCATTACCCTCCATGGGTTGAAGTCTCCATCAACGTGGACGTACGATAGCACCACCTATCGGAACCACGCCAAAAATCTCCGTGTCTACATTGCGTTTGCTCCCTCCAAACTCCTCCCTTTACCTTCATATGCAATTGTTTTATATTCCGCTGCTATACTCTTAGAATTGCATGTGTAGGTTGATTACTTGTTTGTGCTAAGTTGCTAAAATCTGCCAAGACTTAAAATTGGGAAAAGGCTAGATTTTTATTTGGTCAAGTAGTCTAATCACCCCCCCCTCTAGACATACTTTTGATCCTACAAGTGGTATCAGAGCTTTGGTCTCCATTTGCCTTGATTTCCATAGCTTTGGTGATCATAGCCTTGGTTTCACAACCTAGGAGAGTATGGCGTCTAGTGAGGGAAATTACCACCATAGATGTCCTTACTTTGATGGTACTAATTTTGCTAGTTGGGAGCATAACATGAAAATGCATGTTCTTGGACATAACCCCGCCGTTTGGGCTATTGTGTGTATTGGCTTGAAAGGTGAATTCTTTGATAACCGTGAGGCTAGTGCGGAAGAGTTGAAGATGCTGCAATACAATGCTCAAGCTTGTGATATTCTCTTCAACGGATTGTGCCCTGAAAAATTCAAAAAAATTAGCCGTCTTGAGAATGCAAAGGAAATTTGGGATACTTTGATTGATATGCACGAAGGTACCGACTCCGTCAAGGAATCCAAATTGGATGTGCTTCAAAGTCAACTTGACAAGTTCAAAATGAAGGATGGTGAAGGTGTCGCTGAAATGTACTCTAGGCTTGCTCTCATCACAAATGAGATTGTCGGCTTAGGAAGTGAAGAGATGACCGATAGATTCATCATCAAGAAGATCCTAAGAGCCTTGGATGGAAAATAGGATATCATGTTCACATTGATCCAAATGATGCCCAATTACAAAGATCTCAAGCCAACGGAAGTCATTGGAAGGATTTTTGCTCATGAGATGTCACTCAAGGATAAGGAAGAGCTTCACAACAAGTCAAGTGGTGCTTACAAAGCCTCATGTGATGCTCCCACATCATCAAGTGAGAAACAAAACTTCAATGAAGAATTGAGCCTAATGGTGAAGAACTTCAACAAGTTCTACAAGAGTAGAAGCAAGGAAAGAAGTTCCAAGTCAAGGTCCTACAATGACGAAAGATCTTCAAGTCGTGAACATAATTGCTACAATTGTGGAAGACCCGAACACTACTCCAATGAGTGTACGGCTCCCTGCAAAAGAAGAGAAGATTCTCCCAAAAGAAGGATTAGGAGAGAAGAATCACCACGAAGAGAGAGAAGGAGTAGAGATGACCGTTATGAATGAAGAACATCATGAAGAAGCAAGGATTCGAAAAAGAAGAACAAATCATCAAGGAGCTACACAAAACGAAGACATCAAACTCACGTTGGTGAATGGGTATCCGGCTCTGACTCCGACGATCACTCCGAGAGAAGTTATCACTCCGACTCCGAATATACTCAAGATGAAGGTGTTGCCGGTCTATCACTTGTGTCAACCAACTCCTACGACATATTTGAGAAACCAAATGAAGGAATTGGAAGATGCTTCATGGCTAAAGGCCCAAAGGTATCACACCCCGAGTATGTTGATTTCAATAGTGATGAAGATGACTTGCTAGGTGATGATGATTTACTTGTTGACAATTCTAGTGATGAAAACTATGATGAACTTGCTATTAATCATCCTAATGAAGACAAAACGAATGACGATGATAAGAAGGAGATTGAGCGTCTAACTAAAGAGCTAAACACTCTTAAGTTAGCTCATGAAACTACCTTGGAAAATCATCGAGAGCTTTTAAAGACTCATGAGAAGTTACACTTCAAAAAGCTCAACCTTGAGCAAGAGCATGGGCTCTTAAAAGCGATCAATGATGATCTTCGCAAGAAAAGTTCTTCTTACATCGCCAAGCATTTACTCTTGTGTACTTACATGCCACAAGTTAAATCTAGCAACAAGAGTAAGAAAGATTCTTCTTCTAGTAGTAACAATAATCATGCTAAACCCAATGATGTTGCTTCTAGTGGTTCTGTTGATTCCACTAATGATTCTCTTAGCCAAGTTACACTTGAGCAAAAAAAATAGCTTATTGAAGGGAATTATAGAGAAAGGTGTTTCCAAGAGCCTTGTCGGAAGTAAGCAATTTGAGGAAATTGTACGCAAGCAAGGAAGACACCGGAAGAATCAAGGTGTTGGTTTTGAACGAAAGTTCAATGCCAATGGAGTTGAGTGGGAAGAAGATCAATACCCCAAGACGAAATTTGTTCCTCGGCAAGAGAACTATGATCCTACTTCTTTCTAAGGAACACAAGCTCAAGATGATCTTCCACCACAAGACCACAAGAAAGAAGGCAAGGACAAGCTTCAAGAGGAGATTGATGCATTTGAGGAAGCTCCCAAATCCTTGGTCAAGTGAGTTCCCAAGACTACATCAAGTTCTACTTCATCAAGTACGACTACAACTCCAAGGATTCCCATCAAGATGGTGTGGATCCCGAAAAAGAAGAACTGGAGAGTTCTTGAGGGTGACTCCGCCAACATACTTCACTCATATCATTTTGGCGAGGACAAGTGCAAACAACTTCCATATCTTGCACTAGTTCAAGGAGTCACAAACCCTCTTGTTGGTAAGACAAGGGACAAGTTAACATAATGCTTTCATGGAAATCATCCTATGTGAACATCACTCTATGTCTATGGATATCCTTGTTTGTTCCTTGTGGGACTAACCCATGTAGGTATTGAAAGTGAAACTCACTCCAAAGGATTGCTCCAAAAGATCGACATAAACATTGAGCATCTACATTTTCAACACCTACATGAAGTCATCATCGACAAAACCCAAGGTTAGTTCATCCCTCTTAGGGGGGATATCACATCTAGGGGGAGCTTTACTCTAATCAATTGAGCTAAAGCAACTCTAATGGTGTGAACACAACAATGCTTTATGTAAAAGTGGCAACCCCACTTGTGCTTAAATGATGAGTATGACCTACGATCAAATGTTCTCATTCGACTCCTAAGTCAATATACTCATATATAGATGACCTAGTCATCGCCAAATTGCTTCATAGATGCTAGAGTGATTGTGCATGCTTTGTCATATATTTCATTTGCCATCTTATTGTGTGAGCATGTTGGTTGCATATTTTACTCATTTGAGGGCATCCATTTGTTGCTTTGATTGTTTGGCTTTTTCTCTTTTTCCAAATGGATGGACAAGAATGCCAAAGAATTCCCTCTAGCTATCTATGCTTTTCTCGTCTCAAACTCTATTCATGCTACATCACAAAGTTTGATCAAGTCAGATTCGAACCACTCTGTGTAAGGAGCACTTGGAGTCCCCGATTCATCATAGACTTAAACTTCCAAAACCTCTTTGTGCATTTCGGTATGACCGAGTCGTCCATTTCGGTCACACCGATATCACTAAGTTGATCTAGGTTTTCAATCTCGATGCAACCGATTAGAACTTTTCGGTCACACCGAGTTGCAGCAACCGCTTGCAATTCTGCATCTCGGTTCCACCGAGTTGTTCCACTCAGTCACACTGACAGGGTCGGCATATATATACCCACGAGTGAGATTTTGGAAATTCCTTCAAAACCTCTCAGCCCGCGCGTGTCCTGCTCTGCCGCCTCGGGTCTCCGGATCGTCCTCTCGCCTCCAGCGACCTCCCGCCGCTGGTTTTCGTCACTGTCAATGGATTTCTGCCCCTCCGTTGCCTCCGTAGCGAACTCCACCGAATTAGGGTATGAGTTCAATCTTTTGTGCTATTACTTTAACACCGATTCGTAGCACATTACTTTGCCATGATCATAACCATGTATGCAATCAATCTATCCACTGAAAACATCCCTTAGATTAGGTTTGATTTAAAAATTTAGGGTTAGGTCTCCGTTGGACTCATCTCGGACCGACCGAATTGTAGAAATCGGTCTCACCGATTTGGCTTAGGCCATTGCAGTTGCACTTTAGGTCTGACCGAAAACTGCAAATCGGTGTGACCGAGTTCGATTCTTTGTGAAACCATAGCAGTCTCGGTGCCACCGAACTGTGACTCGATCTGACTGAGTTCACTAGTTTAGGTTCCAAAAACTGCTTCGGTATCACCGAGTTTACAAATCGGTAGCTCCGAAATACTTTCTGTGAAGAGCTAAAACTAAGTTTTAAGTCATTCTTTTTGCAAAAAACTCTGCACTTTCTGATGCTCATCCACTCTACCTCATCCATATATATTCACAGGGTCTGCTGTCAGTAAGTTTTCAGAAATGTCTGACCAGAGCGACAGCCAGAACAAGTTAGAGGAACAGATACAATTGAGTGAGGGCACTAGTCCCTTCAGCACCTTTGATGATGGCAGCAGGAGCACACCAAGCAACTTGCCCAAGGCAGCCACTAGAACAAGGAAGAAGAAGACCTCAGATTCTGAAGATGAGGATTATGTGGCTGTTGAGGAGGAAGTCGGCTCCAAGAAGAAGGTGCTGAAGAAAGAATATGGCTCAGCTGCTACAACAAAGCCTGGCTTGCATAAGAAGGCCCCTGCCAAGAGGGTGCCAACCTTAAAGGTGAGAGCCTCAACTGCTGAAACCTCCAAGCCAACTGAAGAGGTTGTTGGAGAAGGAAAGAAAAGGAAGGAAAGGGTCAAGAAGACCACTACCAGAGTGCTTGGAAGATACTCCATTATGAGAGATCCAGAAGAAGAGGAGGAGGAAGAGGATGCTGCACCAGCTCCGAAGGCTCAGAAGCTTATGGGAGATGCAATCAAGTCAGGGGCTGCTCCATCTAAGCCCAAATCTGCTCCCAAGGCTGCTGCTCAGAAACCCCCAAAGCCCAAGAGGAACACCAGGAGTATACCTGTTGAGGAGAAGAACAAGGCCCCAGTGCCTAAAGCTAAAGAAGAAAAAGATGATGATTCTCTTGTTTTGAGTAAGTTGAAGTCCAAAATTCCTGACCACAATGATGCTCATCCAGTCGCTGAGGACATGCACATCAGGAAAGATGCAGGATTGAGGTTATGGAGACAGTCTGATCCCTATGCTGTTAGGAGGAGGACTGCAGTTGACTACAGGTTTCATACAAAGGAACAACAAGATTTCTATGAAATCATTCTGCTCGACAAGAAGCCCATTATATGTGACATGAAATGGGTGGATTGGGAATACATCCAGGAAAATGAAGATCACTTCCCTAGAGTGTATGACAGCTTTAAGGCATGTTGAGTTGATGAATTCGTTGGACAAAAGTTCACCAAGTGGAATGATGAGTTGATCATGCAGTTTTACTCCACTGCCCACTTCTATCCAGATGGAAGGATAGTTTGGATGTCTGAGGGTACTAGGTACCAGTCCACAGTTGAAGAATGGGCCAAGCTAATCGATGCCCCCAAAGAACAT
The DNA here is from genome assembly GCF_002162155.2 of Triticum dicoccoides. Taxonomy (NCBI): domain Eukaryota; kingdom Viridiplantae; phylum Streptophyta; class Magnoliopsida; order Poales; family Poaceae; genus Triticum; species Triticum dicoccoides. The sequence continues at coordinate 364,196,648 of NC_041384.1, read as the reverse complement.
GAAGATGACTTGGATGTGTATGCCACCAAGAAGAAAGACCACAACTCAATGGCAAACATGTACAAGGAGATCCCTGATAAGGCTTTGGAAACTCACAAGCTTGGATCTGTGCATTTCTTGTTGTCTGGTCTGCCTACGATCAACTGGATCTTAAGGCACACATTGCTACCCAAGTCAGGAGATCACAAGATGATTCGAGGACACTCCATCAACATGCTGGAAATTTTTGATGTTCCCCAGAAGTTCAAAGTTATGAGCCTGATTCTAGAACTATCAAAAGGACTGCTGCTGATCAAAAGAGGAGTTGTGGGTATGCTCCACATATTCAGGAGCTCATCAACTCTAAGATGGGCACAAGTACTTACTTGCTGGACAAGGAGCATCTACCCTTACATCCTGAATTTGAAGACAACACTGTTGTGATGAATGAGGAAGAACCATCATCAGCTCAAGTCCAGGAGAAGAGAGCCAAGGAAAAGGCTGAGAAAGTTGCCCATATGCCAAGTGTTGAAGAGGCATCTCGAGTCTTCTTGAAGAGCAAGCAAGATCAGTTAGGCTATCTGATTTAAGCTACACTAGGGATTGAGAAGGGCTTGGCCACCCTGACTCAGAATCGGGAGAGCCTGGAGAGGATTGTGGAGACAAAATTCTATTATCTTGATCTCAAGGTGACTGAGATCCAGACTGCAGTTGAGCAGCTTCAGGAGGAAGCAGAGGAGAGGAAAAGCAACCACTGATGCTTTTAAGCGTGTACCACAAGGTCCAAGGTCTGCTGCAGTGCCAGTCTTAGATGCCAAAGCTTCAGTGTCAGAACCAACAGCTACAGCTCCGGTGCCACCTCCAGCACCCACTCCATCAGCTCCAACTACATTGTCGGAAGCCTTCGTCCTTGGAGTTCTATCTACACCACCTCCCAAAGACCAAGCCTGAGAGACGTACAGCACTATGCTTTTCAAGCTTTTTGGTAACTTGTTGCCAAAGGGGGAGAAATATGTATAGATCATAGGCTTCGAGAGAGAGTGTCTGCTTTTTACCTCTCTTGCTTTTGGTTGAACTTTTTGTGTGCTTGTGTGAGATACTTTATGTCCTTAGGTCCTTGTGAGATACTTATGTAATCATGTGGTTGATCATATGATACATTAATGTTTGGTTGAATGATGCTATCCTTTATATTCCATATATGATCATTCACTTGCTTGGTGATGAATGCATGCTTTTAATTTCTATCATTTTGAGCGCTCCACCAAGATGTATGTGACATGGAAGATTAACCCATGATCCTAATCGATTGTGCATTTGCATTCAAAAGCAAATTTTAAATAATGCACAAATTTAGGGGGAGCTCTTGCTTATCACATACTTCTCAAAGCGACGATGTTTTTCAATCTTATAATCATTTGTTGAAGCTTTGATCTATATGTTGTCATCAATTACCAAAAAGGGGGAGATTGAAAGTGCAACTATCCCTGGGTAGTTTTGGTAATTCCTAACAACATATAGCTCATTGAGCTAATGCTACTTGAAGATAAATATTTCAGGAAAAGCTCAATGATTGGCATGGCATGGGTTAGAAAGTGGACCCCTCAAAATGCTAAGGACAAAAGATTGGCTCAAGCTCAAAGCACAAGACTCTACATTTTACTTTTAGTGATCCAAGATCACACTGAGTCCATAGGAAAAGTCAATACTATTAAAAGGGGGTGAGGTGTTGCTTAATGAGTTGCTTGCTCAAAATGCTTAGTGATATGCTCCAAAAACCCTCTACTACTTTCTCATATCCACATATGTCCCAAACCAAAAGTCAAACTCGGCCCCACCGAAATCTTCTATCCGGCGCCACCGAGTTCACTTGACATAGCTACTGCCAGAAACACTAGTCACTTCGGTCTCACCGATAGGGATCTCAGTCTCACCGAGATGGGATTGCAAACTCTCTGTTTCTCTTCGTAACGTTTTGGTCCAACCGAGATGAGCGATCGGTCCCACCAAGATTGCAATACAAACTCTCTGTTTCCCCTTCGTAACATTTCGGTCTAACTGAGATGAGCGAATCGGTCCCATCGAGTTTGCCTGACCAACTCTCTGTTTGCCTATTACCAAAATCGGTCCCACCGAGTTTGTGTAATCGGTCTCACTGATATTACGTTATGCCCTAACCGTAATGGAATCAGTTCCACCGAGTTGACATATCAGTCGCACCGAAAATCCTAACGTTCACATTTGGAACTAAATCGGTCTGACCGAGTTATATGATTCCGTCCCACTGAGTTTGGTGATTTGTGTGTAGGTGACGCGGGTGTGAGATTGCTGAGTCCTCGTGACTCACAGATTACTTCCAAAACCAGATGCAGGTGCCGACAATGCTCGTGCAGGTGACGCAACTGAGCTCAAGTGGGAGCTCGATGAAGATCGTGTTCGTTGTGTTGTTTCATTTCTAGTTGATCAGTAGTGGAGCCCAGTCGGGTCGATCGGGGACCTAGCAATAGGGGTGGTCTTTCTTTATTTTGGTTTCGTAGTCGGACCTTGATTGTATTCTGGATGATGTATGATATTCATGTATTGTGTGAAGTGGCGATTGTAAGCCAACTCTTTATCCCTTTCTTATTCAGTACATGGGATGTGTAAAGATTACCCCTCTTGCGACATGCCTACCATGCGGTTATGCCTCTAAGTCATGCCCCGACACGTGGGAGATATAGCTGCATTGTGGGTGTTACAGACGACGCATCCAGCAAGCGCCCGCTCGTCCCAGCCGCGTTGACCGCCTGCCTTGGAACTGCTTCCAACCGCACCACTGCCCATTCGGTCCTCCTCTGCTTCGAACCCCGCAGCTTCACCAGCCTCCTCCTGCACCCGCACCTGCAAGCTTCCCAAGTCCACCAGGGCCTCAGCCATGGTCGTGCCCTCCTCCATGCGCTACCCTGCCGGACCTCTCCTGCAGCCCGAGCTCCTCTTCCTCGCGCGCCAAGTTCGTCGTCGTCGCTCTCCTGCATTGTCGTTGCCTGCCTGCGACCTCTGCTTTGACCCCGCCCATGTTTTGTCCGAGGACAAGGACGAGCCCGCTTCGTCCAGCCATGTTGACCAGATCACCAGATCTCGTGCGCCCCTGCCTCATCAGGTCGCCTGGGCCACCTCCTCACGCGTATGGCCCGCAAGCCGCGTCGGCCCAGTTGCCCTCCTGACGACCTTCCTCTTCAGTGCGTTGGCTGAGCCCCTCTGGTGAGGCCCATGCCGCCTGAGTTTTGGCCCGTTACGTTTTTTTCAGTTCTGGATGATGTGCTAATTATTCCAGAGAGTGCAGTTTTACAGAAAAGCCCCTATAGTTCATGCATTTAATAACAAATCAACCATGCATCGGATTAAAATACTTTATATATGTAAAATGCTTAGAATTTTGTCTAGTTTCTTAATATGCCACTTTTATCAATGTTTGAAATGTTTAAAATGCTGTTTGTTTTAATTTTCCATATTGCCATGTTAAAATGTTTTATTTCGTAACTAAATAACTGTAGCTCCAAATTAAATAAACGTTATATGTAAATGGGGTAGAAAAATGCATAGATTAACATGATGGCAGTACTTTGCATGTTTAACAACTCTAGAATTGTGTCTAGGGCAGAACAGTACCAACTTTAAAATATGCACATGAGGATTTTTCTGGACTTGTTGCTTCTTGTTCCAGCCTCATTTAAACTTGCCTAGATAGGTAGTTTTATTATGCTCCACCTCTTGCCATGTTTAATAACATTTAACATTGTTGGGTACATAAACGAGAGTGAATTAAAGGATTGAATGTGGTGTTTTGTCAATATGCAACTCGTTGCATATTGAGCTCCACTTAATTTGTAATATTGTTTGTGCACTTTGCCATGCCATGCCTCATTAAACCGGACATGCATCATACTTGGTTGTGCATCATGCTATGTTTATGTGATGGTTGTTTACTATGTTGCTAGCTTCTTTCTGTGTTGCTTCTCTCATTAGCTTCGGTTTCGTTCCGGAGTTGTGAGGATTCGTTCGACTACGTCGGGTCATCTACATCTTGGACTCGTTCTTCTTCCTTGCGGGATTTCAGGCAAGATGATCATACCCTCGAAATCACTTCTATCTTTGCTTTGCTAGTTGTTCGTTCAATCGCTATGTCGCGCTACCTACCACTTGTTATATCATGCCTCCCATATTGCCATGTCAAGCCTCTAACCCACCTTCCTAGCAAACCGTTGTTTCGCTATGTTACCGCTTTGCTCAACCCCTCTTATAGCGTTGCTAGTTGAAGGTGAAGTTGAAATTTGTTCCATGTTGGAACATCGTTATGTTGGTGGAAGGCTCGGCCTTTTGCCTGGTGTTTTGTTCCACTCTTGCCGTCGTAGTTTCCGTCATACTGGTGTTATGTTCCTTGATTTTTCATTCCTTACGCGGTTGGGGATTTATGGGACCCCCTTGACAGTTCGCTTTGAACAAAACTCCTCCAGCAAGGCGCAACCTTGGTTTTACATTTACCTAACAACATATTACCCTTCCCTTGGGTCGGCCAACCCAAGGGTCATCTTTATTTTAACCCCCGGGGGCCAGTGCTTGTCTAAGTGTTGGTCCGAACTAGAGTCCTTTGCAGCGCCACCTCGGGGAAACTTGACGGCTGGTTTTAGTTGTACGGAGTGCTTATCCGATGTGCCCTGAGAACGAGATACGTGTGACTCCTATCGGGATTGTCGGCACATCGGGCGCTTTGCTGGTCTTGTTTTACCATTGTCAAAATGTCTTGTAACCGGGACTCCGAGACTGATTGGGTCTTTCCGGGAGAAGGAATATCCTTCGTTGATCGTGAGAGATTGTGATGGGCTAAGCTGGGACACCCCTGCAGGGTATAAACTTTTGAGAGCCGTGCCCACAGTTATGTGGCAGATGGGAATTTGTTAATGTCTGGTCTTAGAGAACTTGACACTTGACTTGATTAAAATGCATCAACTGCGTGCGTAGCCGTGATGGTCTCTTTTCGGCGGAGTCCGCGAAGTGAACATGGTCTTGTGTTATGCTTGAATGTAAGTAGTTTCAGGATCACTTCTAGCTTCTCGACCGTTGCGTTGTCTCTCTTCTTGCTCTTATTTGTGTATGTTAGCCACCATATATGCTTAGTGTTTACTGCAGCTCCACGTCATTACCTTATCCTATTCCTACCCATAAGCTTAAATAGTCTTGATCTCGCGGGTGTGAGATTGCTGAGTCCTCGTGACTCATGGATACTTCCAAACAGTTGCTGGTGCCGAGGATACCGGTGCAGGTGATGCTACCGAATTCAAGTGGGAGTTCGACGAGGATCTGGGTCGTTACTACGTTTCGTTTCTTGATGATCAGTAGTGGAGCCCAGTCGGGACGATCGGGGATCTAGCATTTGGGGTTGTCTTCTTTTATTTTGGTTGCGTAGTCGGACCTTGATTGTACTATGGATGATGTATGTTTAACTTGTATTTGTGTGAAGTGGCGATTGTAAGCCAACTCTTTATCCCTTTCTTATTTAGTACATGGGATTGTGTGAAGATTACCCCACTTGCGACTAAACCACCATGCGGTTATGCCTCTAAGTCGTGCCTCGACACGTGGGAGATATAGCCACATCGTGGGTGTTACAAGTTGGTATCAGAGCCATCCCCGACTTAGGAGCCCCCTGCTTGATCGAATCGCTGATGTTGTTGAGTCTAGAACAAAATGTTTTGAGTCTTAGGATTATATATATCGGAGAGTAGGATTATTTTTACTCTGCAGTCCCTTCGTCGCTCTGGTGAGGCCTCCTGACGTAGAAGTTTTGACTTTCCTCTTCTCAAATTTCACAAAAAAAATTAGGATCATGCGGGTATCTTGGAATCGTTCCGATATTCTTGTGATGAGAACATTGTTCTCGGTGCCTCCTGACATTTAGGGGTTGTGGCAGTGTCCCGGGGAGTTGAGCTCCAAGGTGTTGTCATCACAATTTTATTGTTGCAGTTCCGGAATACCTGAGTTTCGCCGACATCGGAAATCTCTTTTATGCAGTTGTTGGTGAGATAACCTCGATGCCACCCAGTACTGGGGCGGGAGTTCGGTAGTATTGCCATAACTCGTATAACAGATGCTTTTCGAAGGTTGAGGTACATGATTTCCGAAGGTTTCTTGGTTATGTGTTGAAGGATGGATACGGCTAGATGTAGGGGTTGTTAGTTTGGGTGAGATATAATGCTTCCCCTGTATCCCCAACACCTGATTGCATAACTAGAAAATTTCGGGAGTTTTATAGGTGGGATTTCAAGTAGCTCGTAGGATATCTTTCCAACAGACACATGATACGATATGGGGTCTATCATATGTTTGTTTCCGGCTTATTCTGCGAGCCAAATCTTTGTTTTGTTTGAGTTGTGGTATTTCAGTTGCTTTAATGTCAAGTGTTGATTCCATACCTTCCCTAAGCGGTGTTCTCATATATCCATGTGAATACTAATCCTTCTTGATCATCGAGATTGTCATGTCAATTCTTTCCAATCGGTGCGATTATCTTCAAGATGATCATATCATTTTTTCCCATTTGCAAGATCCAATCTCAGTTTTTTCTCAACGGTGTTTCTTTCATTCGTCCCAAGTTGCCTTTGTTTTCCCGCCCTACCACCCTTTTTTCTTCAAGGACTCAGATTTCTTAATCAAGTATCCTTTTATTGATGGGAAGTCTCTCCATTCTTTTCCGTCAATATTCTTATCCGGTGATTCTCAGGAAGATACTAACGAAACTTCGAGTTCATCATTCTTCATTCTTTTTCTTCTCCGGTGGATTCAACTCAAGCCTTAAGTGTTCATCACATTCCTTTCCTTGTTTCAAATGCTTTCTCAAGTTTACGCTATATATCTCTTAATCATTTCCAATGAGAATGAGTAGTATGCCAAATCCATTGTGTGTCATCAGTTTATTTGATGAAGGATAAGCATAATGTAATTCTTATTCTTGTTTCATCGAGTAAATTCAAAATCCTTATTTTGGAGGTTCATCAAAATTCTCGGTTTCAATTGTTCATCATTTTTTCCAGAGTTCGAAGTTTTTTCTCGGTTATATCATCGCGAAGCTCCATGTAATCATTGCAAGGCTTCAATCTTGTTAACTTCAAACATTTATGTTATCATTTCCTATCCGGAGTTCTTCATGGAGGCTCAACATGGTGGCTCATCAAGGATTTCTTTCATTCTTCATTAATTCTTTAACATTTCTCTTGAAGTTATGATCCGCCAAGCTATACTCTCAAATAAACATGGTGCTCAACACATGTCTTGTTTTGAGGAGTTCAAGCATTCTTCATCTTGCATTCCGAAGTGCAAATCTTTCTATCCTATCTTCTGAGGTGGTGTTATGTCATTTTGACAGTTTCCCTTCGTGTTTCATGGTTCACAAGTTTTCAAGAGTGACATATCTAAATCCATCATTTTCTCTTCACTCAAGACATCTTTTCAACCATTCAACCTCTTCATTGGAGTTATCTTGGGGTATATTTCACCTAAAGCCTTCCCTAAGGATTGTTGCTATTTATGGTGCTTATAGATGACCCTAGTTCTTCATTTATCCTCCGAGTGAAATAAGTTTCTCGTCTCCTTGTTGATATCAATCCAATCTATTATTTCCGTTAGTGGCAGAATTTCACCTCATAGTTTTGATATGTTCTCCATAAGCTCACTACAAGCTTATCCATTTCGTTGTTGGGTTTTCCAACAACTCCATTATAACCTTCTTGTAAGGGTGCCTTTCAAGCTCATTTGTGGCAGAAGTTGGCATTTTCTTCTCCATTTTGTTATTCCAATGATATAACTTCTATTCTTTTCTTCCGGAGGCTTTGTGATGTTGCTCTCTTCACTCATCATCTCGAATTGTGTGGATCATGTTCTTTTCGTGCTTATCCATTTAACCAGAGTGCCGTGTCCTCCATTCAAGTTCTCTCATCTTATCTAGTTTTTGCCTCCCTTCTCAACCGGAGTGCTGTTTGAAACCTTTCTTACCCCTTGTGCCATTCTTTCAATAGTTCCGAAGGTAGTGTGCTGTTGATTTCATCAAGTGCTTCATTTTGCCAAGTTCATAGTATTTCCTTCCATTTCCAACCAAAGTGTTGTCGTAATTGATCTTTATCGTTCATTGTACATCTCTTTTCTACCCGGAGTGCTTGCATGTACTTCTTGTCCATTGCAACCCTTTTCTTATGTCTTTCAACCTACAAGGTTCTAGTAATGTTCCTTGTTCCTCTTTTCTAATGGAGTGTTTTCAACTTTGTTCATCTTCGTTGTATTCTTTCTTTCAATCTTTTCAACCTCGCAAGGTTCAATGGTTTCACTCATTTGTCAAAGAAGCAACTTAGTTTTACCTCTTCCCCTTCCTCTTCCATTTCCCCAGGTGCCATCCTAGATCTCGGGACGAGATCCCCTTGTAGTGGTGGATTGTTGTAACGCCCCGAGACTGTTGCGCCAGGTGTCTTCCAGTTATTCGATGTCGTTGCCTTGTCATTCGCTTGTGTGTTGCATCTTGCCATGTCATCATGTGCATTGCATCATCATGTTTTCGAAACTTGCATCCATCCCGGCCTCCCCGTTCCTTCTGTTGTCCGTTCTGAGCCTAGACACACCTGCACGCGCCCACGGCACATCCGAAATAGTATTTGATAAGTGGCCAGAAAATGTTATCAGAATGGGTTGAAAGTTGGCATGCGGTGTTGTTATGTTGTCAGTAGGCCGCTTGCCAATTTTCATCGCATTCGGAGTCCATTTGAGGCTCCAATGGATAATTATAGCGGCAATATAGTCGGTCAAAATGTCGGACGTTTTCGGTCTCCGAAAACAGTCGCCGAGCTGCATTCCTCCTCTTTCCTCTCGGACCACTCTCTTCTCTCTCTCTTTTCTGAGGCCATCAAATCCCTCACCTTCGTTGACCGTTCTGAGACCAACCAGGTTCTCGGTTCCCTCTTGTCAAACCACCTAACCTCTCTGCATAGTCACCCCTCGCACTCGTCCGGAAACTATCCCGGACCCGACCCGAGCAGTTGTGACCGATGGGTCCGGAACATCCCCAAACATCTATAAAACATCTTTATTTTATTTTTTGGAATCCCTACCTTTTTTTCTCAGCCGTCCGATTACGATCATAGGGTCATTCTAGTACCTTCCTAAAATTCTTTTGCTATATATACTAGACCGACCCCTAAGCCAAACCCTAAATTCGAGGAGGTTTGTCCTCAACGCCGCCACTCTAGCAAATCTCCCTCGGGATGTCACCCGAGCCAACCGCCCACACCTCAGATCCCCTCCTCTCGATCCAGAGCAGTAGCACAGTGCCCGAGCTCCTCCTCTTTCGCCTCTGCGCTCGATCCCCTTCGCCGGTGCCACTTCGCCGCCGGCAAGCTTCGTCGGAGATGAGCGCCGACATCCCCTTCTTCTTCATGTTCCTGTGCTCCTCCCATTTTCATCTCTCATCTCCCTGCCTTTCTCTCTTTATGTGAGCAGGGAGCCCACCATCGACAACCGTAGCAGTGACCGCCATGGATCCCCGGCCACCGACCCGCACCTCCTCGCCGCCTTGAAGACCCACGCCCCCACTGTTCTGGCATTGCCCTTCGTCAGAACCGCGCCAAGCTGTTGTCTCCTACCTCGCTGCCCAGTCCCCGCGGCACCGTCCGGGACCCTGTCGGCCTCCCATGCTTCTGATGTGCGAGGAGGACGATGTAACGCCCCGAGACCGACGCTTCAGAAGACTTCCATATTTTCGTGATCGCGGTGTATTGCATTTTTGCTTGTGTTTGTTTGCATTCTCATAATCATCATGTGCATTGTCATATTCATGCATGTTGTGTTGTTGCATGCTCCATGTGTGGCTCTTGCACCATCACTCCTCCTTCCTTCCCTTTTTCCATTTTTGGCAAGTGGCCTTTTCCCCTCCTCGATAAATTTTCATTCTTTTTCTTGATGCTAGTTCACCATGCCTAAACCCTCTCTGTCAAATTTCAGATCCTTTGGAGTTGTTTTGGTTAGGTTCAAAAATGCCTCGAGTTTGAATCATATTTAAACTTGTTTTATTTTTCTACCTCTAAAAATGTCCAAACCAATTTTATCAAATAGGGCTTGAATTCAGGGTCATGAGGATATTTTTATATTTCTCATACACCTCTCCTTTTCCCTTGTGCTTTTCTCTTTATTTTCTCCTTGATATTCATGTATTGTGTGAAGTGGCGATTGAAAGCCAACTCTTTATCCCTTTCTTATTCAGTACATGGGATGTGTAAAGATTACCCCTCTTGCGACATGCCTACCATGCGGTTATGCCTCTAAGTCGTGCCCCGACAGGTGGGAGATATAGCCGCATCGTGGCTGTTACAAGTTGGTAATCAGAGCCATCCCCGACTTAGGAGCCCCCTGCTTGATCGAATCGCTGACATTGTTGAGTCTAGAAGAAAATGTTTTGAGTCTTAGGATTATATATATATCGGAGAGTGGGATTCTTTTTACTCCTCAGTCCCATCATCGCTCTGGTGAGGCCTCCTAACGTAGAGTTTTGACTCTTCTCTTCTCAAATTTCACTAAAACAATTTAGGATCACGCGGGTATCTTGGAATCGTCCGATGGTTTTTTGAATAGAACATTGTTCTTGGTGCCTCCTGACATTTAGGGGTTGTGGCAGTGTCCCGGGGAGTTGAGCTCCGAGGTGTTGTCGTCACAATTTTATCGTTGCAGTTCGGGAATACCTGAGTTTCGCCGACATCGAAAATCTCTTTTATGCAGTTGTTGGTGAGATAACCTCGACGCCACCCAGTACTGAGGTGGGAGTTCGGGAGTATTGCCATAACTCGTATAACGGATGCTTTTTGAAGGTTGATGTAAATGATTTCCGAAGGTTTCTTGGTTATGTGTTGAAGGATGGATACAGCTGGATGTAGGATTTGTTAGTTTTGGGTGAGATATTATGCTTCCCCTGTATCCCCAACACCTGATTGCATAACCAGAAAGTTTCAGGAGTTTATAAGTGGGAATTCAAGTAGCTCCTATGATATCTTTCTGACAGATGCATGATATGAGATTGGGGTTCGACGTCTAGTGGTCCGCCAATCCACGGTTGGTTTTACATTGGTCTCGTTGTGTCTTAAAGAGTCCTTGGCTATGCTGACTCGGGGACGCTTCGTATGTCATGTGCACCGCCTTGTACATGATGGTGCTATATGATCGAGCCCGTGTGGGCCCCACCACGAAAACTTTGGACGAAATCTCTATCATATGTTTGTTCCGGCTTATTCTGCAAGCCAATCCTTTGTTTTGTTTTGAGTTGTGGTATTCGAGTTGCTTCAATGTCAAATGTTGATTCCATACCTTTCCTAAGTGGTGTTTTCATATTCCTATGTGGATACAAATCCTTCTTGATCTTCGAGTTTTCCATCTCAATTTCTTCTGGACCGGTGTGTCTCTCTTCAAGTGGATCAGATTTTTTTTTCAACATCCGCAAGATCAACTCAAGTCTTCTCAATGTTGTTCGTTTCATCCGTTCCCAAGTAGCCTTTGTTTTCCCGCTCTCCCAACCATTTTTCTTCAAGGACTCGGAGTTCTTAATCAAGTATCCTTTTATTGATGGGAAGTCTCTCCATTTTTTCTGTCAATGTTTCTTACCCGGTGGTTCTCATGAAGATGTTCTACTAGTTCATCATTCCTCGTTTCTTTTATCTTCTCCGGTGGATTCAATTCAAGCTTTGGTATTGAGTATAGTCCTTTCATTTTTCCCAATGCTTTTCTCATGCCGGTGCACCTCATAATCACTCCCCCGCTTGCTATTCATTTGTTCTGGAGTGCTGAAGATATCTCGAAGATTCGTGTTTCCACTCTGCTTTCATTCAAGCTCTTTCGAGGATGTTATCTCATTCAAGCCATTTAATTCAACCGGCGCAATCTCTCTTTCAAATTGTTCAACGGTGTTTCTTTTGAGTGGGCCCTAACCCACAGGTCTTTTCCCAGGATCTTACCTGACTCTTCTATTTTTCCGGAGCTACTATCAAATTCTTCTCCAAGTTGACGTAATAATGAATTATCATCAGTCATATGTATTTCTCCAAGATCTGTCAAATTCTTTTCATCATTGGCTCAACCTCTTCACTTTTGATTCTTCCGGAGTGTCTAAATAATTCATGGTGGTGTTTCTCGTCGTCATTCTCGGATTTCGAAGACCGAAGAAGAGTTTTTCCTCCATATCTTATCCGTTCTCTCAGAGACTCGTGGTTCTAGCTTCATGCCATCCTCTCATAATTGTTTTCGATTGTGAGAATTCTTTTCACATATCCGGAGCAATTCAAGATTCTTTTCAGTTTGATTCTCCGATGGCCATCAATTCAGGTTTATTCATTCTCAGCTTTCAACTATTGTTCTCCAAATCTTACCGGTGCATCATTAAAGTATCCTCTAATCAGTTCATGATCTCTTCGTTCTCTCATATCTAAACTCTCTCATGTATCTTCATTCATTTGCTAATTCTTACGGGTGATTCATCCCTTTACTTCGTTCGTTTTTCAATTCTTATGGTGGTTCATTCAAGAGTTATTTTCCTTCGTTATCATATCAATTTATTGGTTGTTTCAATCCTACTGGTGGTCCGTTGAAGACCTTCCCAAGTTTGTGCTATGTCTATCCTTTTTACAAGAATAAGTAGTATGCCAAATCCGTTGCATGTCATCAATTTAAATTGGTGAAGGATAAGCATAATGTAATTCTTATTCTTGTTTCATCCAAGCGATTAATTCCTTATTTTGGAGGTTCATCAAAATTCTTGGTTTCAAGTGCTCATCTTTCTTTTCCGGAGTTCCAAGTTTTCTCGGTTATATCGTCCCGAAGCTCCATCTAAATCATTGCAAGGCTTCATCTTGTTTCTTTTCAACTTCCTTTCTTTCATCATTCGTTTATTACCGGAGTTCTTCAAGGAGGCTCAACATGGTGGTTCAGCAAGGATTTAATTCCTTCTCGAAGTGCTCATCATGTTTTTTTCAGAGGAGCTCAAGTAATCTTCATCTTGCATTCCAAAGTGCAATTCTTTCTACCTTATCTTTTGGGATGGTGATATGCCATTCTTAACAATTTTCTTTCATGTTTTCATGATTCACAAGTTGTTAAGAATGAGATATTTTAAACCCATCATTTTCTCTTTGTTTAGGAGATGCTTTGCAACCTATCAACCTCTTCATTGGAGTTTCTTGGTATAGTTTTCACCTAAGGCCTTCCATTGGGAATGTTGCTCTTTGCGATGATTATCTATGATCCAAGTTTTATTCTTATCACCTCGGTGGAAGAAACTTTTATCTTTTCTAGCTCCCAATCAAATCTTTTCTGTGAGTGGAAGAATTTCACCTCAAATTTCGAGATGTTTTCCATAAGCCCACATCAAGCTTATCCTTTCGTTGTTGTTTTCCAACAACTCCGTTCAACCCTTCTTCTAAAGATGCTTTTTCAAGCTCATTTGAGGTAGAAGATGTTGTTTTCTTCTCCGTTTCCTTTAATTCCATTCTTTTATTTCTTCCAGAGGCTTTGTGATGTTGCTCTATTCAACTCATCATCTCATTTTTGTCAAAGATCATGTTCTTCCTTTTTGCTTATCCATTCAACCGGAGTGTCGTGTTTTCATTCGAGCTCTCTCATCTTATCAAGTTTTACCTCCATTCTCAACCGGGGTGCTGTCTGAAATCTTTCTTACCCCTTGTGCCATTCTTTCAATAGTTCCAGAGGCAGTGTGTTGTTGATTTCATCAAGTATCCTCTCATCTTGTCAAGTTCAGGTTCAATTCCTTCCATTTACAGTTGGAGTGCTGCCCAAATTACATTATTCTTATTCCTTCTCTATCTTGTTTTAACTGGAGTGTTGTGGCTATCATTCCTCTTCTAACCGGACTCTCATCCAAGTGCTTCATTTTGCCAAGCTCATATTCTTTACCTTTCTATTTCCAACCGGAGTGTTGTCGTAATTCATCTTTATCGTCCCTTATACATCTTGTTTCAACTGGAGTGCTTGCATGTACTTCTTGTCCATTGCAACCCTTTTCTTATGTCTTTCAACCTACAAGGTTCTAGTAATGTTCCTTGTTCCATTTTTCTAACGGAGTGTTTTCAACTTTGTTCATCTTCGTTGTATTCTTTCTTTCAATTTGTTCAATCTCGCAAGGTTCTTTGGTGTCACTCATTTGTCAAAGAAGCAACTTAGTTTTACCTCTCCTCTTCCTCTTCCGTTTCTCTCCGGTTCCATCCTAGATCTCGGGACGAGATCCTCTCGTAGTGGTGGAGTGTTGTAACGCCCCGAGACCGACGCTTCAGAAGACTTCCATATTTTCGTGATCACCGTGTATTGCATTTGTGCTTGTGTCTGTTTGCATTCTCATAATCATCATGTGCATTGTCATATTCATGCATGTTGTGTTGTTGCATGCTCCATGTGTGGCTCTTGCACCATCACTCCTCATTCCTTCCCTTTCTTCCATTTTTGGCAAGTGAACTTTTCCCCTCCTCGATAAATGTTCATTATTTTTCTTGATGCTAGTTCACCATGCCTAAACCCTCTCTGTCAAATTTCAGATCCTTTGGAGTTGTTTTGGTTATGTTCAAAAATGCCTCAAGTTTGAATCATATTTAAACTTGTTTTATTTTTCTACCTCTAAAAATGTCCAAACCAATTTCATCAAATAGGGCTTGAATTCAGGGTCATGAGGATATTTTTATATTTCTCATACACCTCTCCTTTTTCCCCTGTGCTTTTCTCTTTATTTTCTCCTTGAAGAAAATTAGAGAAAAGGAAACATCAGCTTTAGGCCAGCCGCAGCCACTTGGGCCTCTACATCCCCACCGGGGCCTCCCAACCTCCCCGTAGTCTTCCAGGCCGGCCCAGTTCCTTGCCCCGCTGGAAGGCCCAGCCAACCCGCACCGGCTCTAACCCTAACCCTCGCTCCCTCTCCCCTCGTTCGATCTCTCCCTTCAGCGCCGCCAGAGAGAGAGAACGACAGCGCCTCCCTCAATCCCCTCTCTCCCTTCGTCCTCCTCCTGCGCCTCACCCACAGCCAGAGAAGAGCGAGAGCCCCTCACGCTCGATCCCCATGGTCGCCTCGTGCTACTACCGGCCGTGCTAACCACCTATCGCGACGAGTTCCGCGCCCTTCTCCTTTCGTTTTGCCGCCTCCATTCGGCTCCTACGCCAAAGGGCGCCGCCGCGGCCCTGCCGGCCCGAAGAGCCGCGCCTCCGCCCCTGCCATGGACAGCCGCGCCTGTGTTCGTCTCCACCGGCAGGAGCAGGAGCCCCATGACCTTCGCCACCGTCCTGCCTACTCCGAGGACTTCCCGCACCGCCTCTCCTCTGGTTTCTCCTCATCGCCGTCTTCTGCACCCCGTCCCCCCTCGGCATCGCTTCGCCCATCACCGGCCACAGGTGCCCTCGTTGGAGCTTCTGCGAGCTACCCCGCGCCCCTGTCGAACCCTCCCGGTGGCCTGCAAGCTCGCGTCGCGTCGTCCTTTTCAGTCAAGTCCATCGCCGCCTTCTCGCCAGCCCTGCTCAAGCTCTGTCCCCGCTCACCCTTGGCGCCATGGCCCCTGCCTCCTTTGGATGACCTCCTGCTGCCGTGCACATCTTCTCTCGTGCCCTGTTGTGTGCGATCTCCGCTGCCTGGCACTGTTGCCGTCAACCCGTGGGTGCAAAAATTCATCTTCCAGAGTCGTCAAAATGCACGAGGACCTCGAGTACGACTACAGGATGACGCGCCAAGTTCCTCTCCGACCCGTGCACGACTGCGAGGATACCACCAAGTACCCCTTTGGATCACCAAGTTCGTTTTCCGCTATCTTCGAAATCGCCAAGTACCATCGTCAAGTACCCCTACACGTGAAGACGCCTAAGACCATTTTGGGATTCATCAAGTACCGCTACCGATGACTTGAACCCCTATGAAAACGTGTTCCACTACCGTCGCCGAGATTGCGAGTACCTCTACCGACGACCTCGGAGTGCAAACGACGACCGTCGTCGAAGACCCGTGTAACGCATGCGTCAAGTATCTTTACGGAAGACCTGAACGCCTACGTACGTGTACGACTACCGTTGCCCGAAGAACCGTGATTCTCAACATCGTGAATGACTACCGTTGAACGTGGATTCGTCAAGTTCCTCGATCACCATGTACCACTACTGCTTCACGAACAAAAACGACTACTTCCTTACTGAGATGTGTACCACTACTTCCACTACCGTCACGAGAACGTCTACTTCCACTACTTCCTCTACACCAACTTCATCCGTTCTGAAAATACACGCTTCAAAGGTATAACCACCGAGACGGCGCCCATGAACGAATGTTGTGTGCTGTATGAAATGCTCGCGTTTGCACCGTGCCCGACGTGTTTCTTGCATGTTCCCCGTTGCCATACCGTCGTCTCGTGGGACACCCGGTTACCAGGATCACCCCACCATCTTTTGACACGCTTCTGTCACTTTTCCTTTTGCATCGGTATCTCCATGAGCTACCGGAACTGATATGTTGCCGTGGCATCATTTTCAGATTCGTCGCCGTGGCACCCTTTCTTTCCACCACGGTGACAAATGCTTCATAATGCTCTTATCAACTTTTTCATTAAAACTGCATAATCTTGCATATGTCATCCGCATCATGATAACAATTTCAAGAATGTTTAAATTGTTGCTTGCTTCAATTGCTAAATGCATGTGAGGATTTGCCGGAATTGTTGTTTAATGTTTCCGGCCTCATTTAAAATGCCTAGCTGTGTATTTTACTCATGTTTCACCTCTTGCCATGTTAACCAACATTTAATTTTCTTGAGTACCTAATCGGGAGTGAAACTAAATAACTTGAATGTGGTGTTCCGTCAATAAGCAACTCGTTGCATATTGAGCTCCACTTAATTTATAGTATTGTTTGTGCACTTTGTCGTGCCATGCTTCATTAAACCGGACATGCATCATACTTGGTTGTGCATCATGCCATGTTCATGTGATGGTTGTTTACTATGTTGATTGCTGCTTCCCGGTGTTGCTTCTTCGGGTTAGTTTCGATAACATCGCGTTTGTGAGGATCCGTTCGACTACGTCCGGTTGTCTTCTTCATGGACTAGTTCTTCTTCCTTGCGGGATTTCAGGCAAGATGACCATACCCTCGAAATCACTTCTACATTTGCTTGCTAGTTGCTCGCTCTACTGTTATGTCGCGATACCTGCCACTTGCTTTATCATGCCTCCCATATTGCCATGTCAAGCCTCTAACCCACCTTTCCTAGCAAACTATTGTTTGGCTATGTTACCGCTTTTGCTCAACCCCTCTTATAGCATTGCTAGTTGCAGGTGAAGATGAAGTTTGTTCCATGTTGGAACATGGATATGTTGGGATATCACAATATCTCTTATTTTAATTAATGCATCTATATACTTGGTAAAGGGTGGAAGGCTCGGCCTTATGCCTGGTGTTTTGTTCCACTCTTGCCGCCCTAGTTTTCGTCATACCGGTGTTATGTTCCTTGGTTTTGCGTTCCTTATGCGGTTGGGTTATAATGGGAATCCCTTGACAGTTCGCCTTGAATAAAACTCCTCCAGCAAGGCCCAACCTTGGTTTTACCATTTGCCACCTAAGCCTTTTTCCCTCGGGTTTCCGGAGCCCGAGGGTCATCTTTATT
>NC_041384.1:364165467-364178873 GCF_002162155.2 Triticum dicoccoides | reverse complement strand
AGTGTTGGTCCGAAACGGGCAGCCTGTGGGGCCACCTCGGGGCAACTTGAGGGTTGGTTTTGCTCGTAGCTTGACCTATCCGGTGTGCCCTGAGAACAAGATATGTGCAGCTCCTATCGGGATTTGTCGGCACATCCGGGCGGCTTTGCTTGTCTTGTTTTACCATTGTCGAAATGTCTTGTAACCGGGATTCCGAGTCTGATCGGGTCTTCCTGGGAGAAGAAATATCCTTCGTTGACCGTGAGAGCTTGTGATGGGCTAAGTTGGGACACCCCTGCAGGGTTTTGAACTTTCGAATGTCGTGCCCGCGGTTATGGGCGGATAGGAATTTGTTAATATCCGGTTGTAGAAAACCTGACACTTAACTTAATTTAAAATGCATCAACTGCGTGTGTAGCCGTGATGGTCTCTTCTCGGCGGAGTCCGGGAAGTGAACACGGTTCGTGTGTTATGTATGAACATAAGTAGTTTTAGGATCACTTCTTGATCACTTCTAGTTCACGACCGTGCATTGCTTCTCTTCTCGCTCTTATTTGCGTAAGTTAGCCACCATATATGCTTAGTGCTTGCTGCAGCTCCACCTCACTACCCCTTTCCTACCCATAAGCTTAAATAGTCTTGATCCCGCGGGTGTGAGATTGCTGAGTCCTCGTGAATCATAGATTACTTCCAGAACCAGATGCAGGTGCCGACGATGCTCGTGCAGGTGACGCAACTGAGCTCAAGTGGGAGCTTGATGAAGATCGTGTTCGTTGTGTTGTTTCGTTTCCAGTTGATCAGTAGTGGAGCCCAGTCGGGTCGATCGGGGACCTAGCAATAGGGGTGGTCTTTCTTTATTTTGGTTCCGTAGTCGGGCCTTGATTGTATTCTGGATGATGTATGATATTCATGTATTGTGTGAAGTGGCGATTGTAAGCCAACTCTTTATCCCTTTCTTATTCAGTACATGGAATGTGTAAAGATTACCCCTCTTGCGACATGCCTACCATGCGGTTATGCCTCTAAGTCGTGCCCCGACATGTGGGAGATATAGCCGCATCATGGGTGTTACAGACGACGCATCCAGCGATCGCCCGCTCGTCCCAGTCGCGTTGACCGCCTGCCTCGGAACTGCTTCCAACCGCACCACTGCCCATTCGGTCCTCCTCTGCTTCGAACCCCGCAGCTTCGCCAGCCTCCTCCTCCACCCGCACCTGCAAGCCGCCCAAGTCCACCAGGGCCTCAGCCATGGTCGTCCCCTCCTCCATGCGCTGCCCTGCCGGACCTCTCCTGCAGCCCGAGCTCCTCTCCCTCGCGCGCCAAGTTCGTCGTCGTCGCTCTCCTGCATTGTCGCTGCCTGCCTGCGACCTCTGCTTTGAACCCGCCCCTGTTTCGTCCGAGGACGAGGACGAGCCCGCTTCGTCCAGCCATGTTGACCAGATCACCAGATCATGTGCGCCCCTACCTCGTCAGGTCGCCTGGGCCACCTCCTCATGTGTAAGGCCCGCAAGCCGCGGCGGCCAAGTTGCCCTCCTGACGGCCTTCCTCTTCAACGCGTGGGTTGAGCCCCTTTGGTGAGCCCCAGGCCACCTGAGTTTTGGCCTGTTACGTTTTTTTAAGTTCTGGATGATTTGCTAATTATTCCAGAGAGTGCAGTTTTACAGAAAAGTCCCTATAGTTCATGCATTTAATAACAAATCAACCATGCATCGGATTAAAATACTTTATATATGTAAAATGCTTAGAATTTTGTCTAGTTTCTTAATATGCCACTTTTATCTATGTTTGAAATGTTTAAAATGATGTTTGTTTTAATTTGCCAGATTGCCATGTTAAAATGTTTTATTTCATAACTAAATAACCGTAGCTCCAAATTAAATAAACTTTATATGTAAATGGCGTAGAAAAATGCATAGATTAACATGATGCAGTACTTTGCATGTTTAACAACTCTAAAATTGTGTATAGGGCAGAAGAGTACCAACTTTAAAATATGCACATGAGGATTTTTCCGGACTTGTTGCTTGTTGTTTCGTCCTCATTTAAACTTGCCTAGATAGGTAGTTTTATTATGCTTCACCTCTTGCCATGTTTAATAACATTTAATATTGTTGGGTACATAAACGAGGGTGAACTAAATGATTGAATGTGGTGTTTCTTCAATATGCAACTCGTTGCATATTGAGCTCCACTTAATTTGTAGTATTTTTTGTGCACTTTTCCATGCCTCATTAAATCGGGCATGCATCATACTTGGTTGTGCATCATGCCATGTTTATGTGATGGTTGTTTACTATGTTGCTTGCTTCTTTCTGGGTTTCTTCTCTCGTTATCTTCGGTTTCTTCCGGAGTTGTGAGGATTCGTTCGACTACGTTGGGTCATCTACTTCTTGGACTCGTTCTTCTTCCTTGCGTGATTTCAGGAAAGATGATCATACCCTCAACATCACTTCTATCTTTGTTTTGCTAGTTGTTCGTTCTATCGCTATGTCGTGCTACCTACCACTTGCTATATCATGCCTCCAATATTGCCATGTCAAGCCTCTAACCCACCTTCTAGCAAACCGTTGTTTGGCTATGTTACCACTTTGCTCAGTCCCTCTTATAGCGTTGCTAGTTGTAGGTGAAGATGAAGTTTGTTCCATGTTGGAACATGGTTATGTTGGAATATCACAATATCTCTTATTTAATTAATGCATCTATACACTTGGTTAAGGGTGGAAGGCTTGGCCTTGTGCTTGGTGTTTTGTTCCACTCTTGCCGCCCTAGTTTCCGTCATACCGGTGTTATGTTCCTTGATTTTTGCGTTCCTTACGCGGTTGGGGATTTATGGGACCCCCTTGATAGTTCACTTTGAATAAAACTCCTCCAGCAAGGCCCAACCTTGGTTTTACATTTGCCTAACAACCTATTACCCTTCCCTTGGGTCGGCCAACCCAAGGGTCATCTTTATTTTAACCCCCCGGGGCCAGTGCTTCTCTAAGTGTTGGTCCGAACTAGAGTCCTTTGCAGCGCCACCTCAAGGAAACTTGAGGGCTGGTTTTAGTTGTACGGAGTGCTCATTCGGTGTGCCCTGAGAATGAGATACGTGCGACTCCTATCGGGATTGTCGGCACATCGGGCGGCTTTGCTGGTCTTGTTTTACCATTGTCGAAATGTCTTGTAACCGGGATTCCGAGACTGATCGGGTCTTTCCGGGAGAAGGAATATCCTTCATTGACCGTGAGAGCTTGTGATGGGCTAAGTTGGGACACCCCTGCAGGGTATAAACTTTCAAGAGCCGTGCCCACGGTTACGTGGCAGATGGGAATTTGTTAATGTTCGGTTGTAGAGAACTTGACACTTGACTTAAATAAAATGCATCAACTGTGTGTGTAGCCGTGATGGTCTCTTTTCGGCGGAGTCCGGAAAGTGAACACGGTCTTGTGTTATGCTTGAACGTAAGTAGTTTCAGGATCACTTCTTGATCACTTCTAGCTTCTCAACCGTTGCGTTTCCTCTCTTCTCGCTCTTATTTGCGTATGTTAGCCACCATATATGCTTAGTGCTTGCTGCAGCTCCACCTCATTACCTTATCCTACCCATAAGCTTAAATAGTCTTGATCTCACGGGTGTGAGGTTGCTGAGCCCTCGTGACTCACGGATACTTCCAAACAGTTGTAGGTGCGAAGATGCCAGTGCAGGTGATGCTACCGAACTCAAGTGGGAGTTCAACGAGGATCTGGGTCGTTACTACGTTTCGTTTCCTGATGATCAATAATGGAGCCCAGTCGGGACGATCGGGATCTAGCATTTGGGGTTGTCTACTTTTATTTTGGTTTCGTAGTCGGACCTTGGTTGTACTCTGGATGATGTATGTTTAACTTGTATTTGTGTGAAGTGGCGATTGTAAGCCAACTCTTTATCCCTTTCTTATTTAGTACATGGGATTGTGTGAAGATTACCCCACTTGCGACTAAAACACCATGCGGTTATGCCTCTAAGTCGTGCCTCGACACGTGGGAGATATAGCCGCATTGTGGGTGTTACACTGTAGTGCTCCCACTCACTTTCTTGTAAATACAGGCTTCACTGCAAGTCTGTATAGAACTATATGCTTTGATAAACTCATCAAAGCGTATATTCCAACTCCGAGATGCTTGCACCAGTCCATAGATGGATTGCTGGAGCTTGCACACTTTGTTAGCACCTTTAGGATTGAGAAAACCTTCTGGTTGCATCATATACAACTCTTCTTTAATAAATCTATTAAGGAATATAGTTTTGATATCCATTTGACAAATTTCAGAAAATAAGGCAATTGCTAACATGATTTGGACAGATTTTAAGCATCGATACGAGTGAGAAAATCTCATCGTAGTCAACACCTTGAACTTGTCGAAAACCTTTTGCGACAATTCGAGCTTTGTAGATAGTGACACTACTATCAGCGTCTGTCTTCCTTTTGAAGATCCATTTATTCTCAATGGCTCACCGATCATCGGGCAAGTCAATCAAAGTCCACACTTTGTTCTCATATATGGATCCCATCTCATATTTCATGGATTCAAGCCATTTCGCGAAATCTGGGCTCATCATCGCTTCCTCATAGTTCGTAGGTTCGTCATGGTCAAGTAACATGATCTCCAGAACAATATTACCGTACCACTCTGGTGCGGATCGTACTCTGGTTGACCTACGAGGTTCAGTTGTAACTTGATCTGAAGTTTCATGATCATCATCATTAGCTTCATCACTAATTGGTGTAGGAATCACTGGAACTAATTTCTGTGATGAACTACTTTCCAATTCGGGAGAAGGTACAATTACCTCATCAAGTTCTACTTTTCTCCCACTGACTTCTTTCGAGAGAAACTCCTTCTCTAGAAAGGATCCATTCTTAGCAATGAATATCTTGCCTTCGGATCTGTGATAGAAGGTGTACCCAATAGTTTCTTTTGGGTATCCTATGAAGACGCACTTCTCCGATTTGGGTTTGAGCTTATCAGTTTGAAACTTTTTCACATAAGCATCATAACCCCAAACTTTAAGAAACGACAACTTTGGTTTCTTACCAAACCATAGTTCATACGGTGTCGTCTCAACGGATTTAGATGGTGCCCTATTTAACGTGAATGCAGTTGTCTCTAATGCATAAGCCCAAAATGATAGCGGTAGATTAGTAAGAGACATCATAGATTGCACCATATCTAATATAGTGCGGTTATGAAGTTCGGACACACCATTACGCTGTGGTGTTCCAGGTGGCGTGAGTTGCCAAACTATTCTGCATTGTTTCAAATGAAGACCAAACTCATAACTCAAATATTCACCTCCACGATCAGATCGTAGAAACTTAATTTTCTTGTTACGATGATTTTCCACTTCACTCTGAAATTTTTTGAACTTTTCAAATGTTTCAGACTTATGTTTCATCAAGTAGATATACCCATATCTGCTCAAATCATCTGTGAAGGTCAGAAAATAACGATACCTGCCGCGAGCATCAACACTCATTGGATCGCATACATCAGTATGTATTATTTCCAATAAGTCTGTTGCTCACTCCATTGTTTCGGAGAACGGAGTCTTAGTCATCTTGCCCATGAGGCATGGTTCGCAAGTATCAAGTGATTCATAATCAAGTGATTCCAAAAGCCCATCCGCATGGAGTTTCTTCATACACTTTACACCAATATGACCTAAACGGCAGCGCCACAAATATGTTGCACTATCATTATCAACTTTACATCTTTTGGCATCAATATTATGAATATGTGTATAACCATGATCGAGATTCAACAAACCATTCACATTGGGTGTATGACCATTGAAGGTTTTACTCATGTAAACAGAACAATAATTATTTTCTTACTTAAATGAATAATGGTATAGCAATAAACATGATCCAATCATATTCATGCTCAACGCAAACACCAAATAACATTTATTTAGGTTCAACACTAATCCCGAAGGTAGAGGGAGTATGTGATGGTGATCTTATCAACCTTGGAATCACTTCCAACACACATCGTTGCCTATCCCTCAACTAGTCTCTGTTCATTTTGCAACTCCTGTTTCGAGTTACTACTCTTAGCAACTAAACCAGTATCAAATACCGAGGGGTTGGTATAAACACTATTAAAATACACATCAATAACATGTATATCAAATATAGCCTTGTTCACTTTGCCATCCTTCTTATCCGCCAAGTATCTAGGGCAGTTCCACTTCCAGTGATCATTTCCTTTGCAGTTAGAAGCACTCGGTTTCAGGCTTGGGTCTAGCTTTGGGCTTCTTCATGGGAGTGGCAACATGCTTGCCATTCGTCTTGAATTTCCCTTTCTTTCCCTTGCCCTTTTACTTGAAACTAGTGGTCTTGTCAACCATCAACACTTGATGCTTTTCTTGTTTTGTACCTTCGCCAATTTCAGCATCGCGAAGAGCTTGGGAATCGTTTTCGTTATCCCTTGCATATTATAGTTCATCACGAAGTTCTAGTAACTTAGTGATAGTGACTAGAGAACTCTGTCAATCACTATTTTATTTCGAAGATTAACTCCCACTTGATTCAAGTGATTGTAGTACTCAGACATTCCGAGCACATGCTCACTAGCTGAGCTATTCTCCTCCATCTTGTAGGCAAAGTACTTTGTCAGAGGTCTCATACCTCTTAACACGGGCATGAGTCTGAAATACCAATTTCAATTCTTGGAACATCTCATCTGCTCCATGCCGTTCAAAACATTTTTGAAGTCCCGATTCTAAGTTGTAAAGCATGTTGTACTAAACTATCAAGTAGTCATCATACCGAGCTTGTCAAACATTCATAACGTCTGCATCTGCTCCTGCAATAGTTCTGTCACCTAGTGGTGCATCAAGGACATAATTCTTTTGTGCAGCAATGAGGATAATCCTCAGATCACGGACCTAGTCCGCATCATTGCTACTATCATTTTCAACTTAGTTTTCTCTAGGAACATATCATAAATAAAACGGGGAAGCTATACGCGAGCTATTGATCTACAACATAGATATGCAAAAACTATCAGGAATAAGTTCATGATAAATTAAGTTCAATTAATCATATTACTTAGGAACTCCCACTTAGATAGACATCCCTCGAGTCATCTAAATGATCATGTGATCCATATCAACTAAACCATGTCCGATCATCACGTGAGATGGAGTAGTGTTCAATGGTGAACATCTCTATGTTGTTCATATCTACTATATGATTCACGTTCGACCTTTCGGTCTCCAGTGTTCTGAGGCCATATCTGCATATGCTAGGCTCGTAAAGTTTAACTTGAGTATTCTACACGTGCAAAACTAGCTTGCACTCGTTGTATGTGAACGTAGAGCTTATCACACCCGATCATAACGTGGTGTCTCGGCATGACGAACTGTCGCAACGGTGCATACTCAGGGAGAACACTTATACCTTGAAATTTTAGTAAGGGATCATCTCAAAATGCTACCATCAAACTAAGCAAAACAAGATGCATAAAGGATAAACATCACATGCAATCAAAATATGTGACATGATATGGCCATCATCATCTTGTGCCTTTGATCTCCATCTCCAAGGTATCGTCATTATCTCCATCGCCACGGGCATGACACCATGATCTCCATCATCTTGATCTCTATCAACGTGTTGTCACATGCTTGTCTCGCCAATTATTGCTTTTGCAACTATTGATATCGCATAGCAATGAAGTAAAGCAATTATATGGCGCTTGCATCTTATGCAATAAAGAGACAACCATAAGGCTTCATCCAGTTGCCGATAACTTTTACAAAACATGATCATCTTATACAACAATTTATATCTCATCACGTCTTGACCATATCACATCACAACAAGCCCTGCAGAAACAAGTTAGACGTCATCTACTTTGTTGTTGCAAGTTTTACGTGGCTGCTAAGAGCTTCTAGCAAGAACCGTTCTTACCTACGCATCAAAACCACAATGATTTTTCGTCAAGTGTGTTGTTTTAACCTTCAACAAGGACCGGGCATAGTCAAACTCAATTCAACTAAACCTGGAGAAAGAGACACCCACTAGCCACCCGTGTGCGAAGCATGGCCGTACAACCAGTCTCATGAATGTGGTCATGTAATGTCGGTCTGGGCCGCTTCATCCAACAATACCACCGAATCAAAGTATGACATGCTGGTAAGGAGTATGACTATTATCGCCCAGAACCCTTTGTGTTCTACTCGTGCATATAACATCTACGCATAGACCTGGTGAGGGGGTCCTAGATTAAGGGGTCCTCGAGCGTCAGGCCTATGTGACGTGGGTCGGACTAATGGGTCGTGAAGATACAAGGCAGAAGACTCCCTCCCGTGTCCGGATGGGACTCTCCTTTGCATGGAAGGCAAGCTTGGCGTTCGTATATGAAGATTCCTTCCTTTGTAAACCGACTTTGTATAACCCTAGGCCCCTCCGGTGTCTATATAAACCGGAGGGTTTAGTCCATAGAGGCAATCATAATCACACAGGCTAGACATCTAGGGTTTAGCCATTACGATCTCGTGGTAGATCAAATCTTGTAATCATCATATTCATCAAGATCAATCAAGCAGGAAGTAGGGTATTACCTCCATCAAGAGGGCCCGAACCTGGGTAAACATCATGTCCCCTGTCTCCTGTTACCATAGACCTTAGACGCACAATTCGGGACCCCCTACCTGAGATCCGCCGGTTTTGACACCGACATTGGTGCTTTCATTGAGAGTTTCACTATGACGTCGAAGACAGGATTGATGGCGCGCCTTGTCATCAAGGACAGTATCACCTCCGGAGGAGCTCTGGCCTCAGGACAAACCCTCTGGCTGGGCGGCTTTACCATGACCGCCCGTTCAGCCATCAAGTCGATGATGACTTCTCAGGTCATCAAAAATCGTCTCCGTGTTGACTCCGAATACTCCAAACGGATGGACCCGGCAGAGTTATCGTCTTTAAACAAACTCCTGGACCGCATCGCCACCATGGGGGTCGCTATAGACTACGATCAGATTGGGCTTAAACTCGATCAGAGAGAAATCAAATCTCCGCCGATCACCCATCAGATAGCGGTTGTAGAGGAGCAAAACAACAACTTTTCCCCTGTGTTGAGGACGAGCTATGTTCAGATTTCCGAGCTCGAAGAGTCGGATACCTGTCTGCCTCCGAACCTAGAATCGGGCGTCGAGCCTGGAAAATCATTTAACATCCCAGAGCCCGAACCAATAATCTCGGAAGTTTTTCAAACTCCAGACTCCAAATTGGGTCAGGGATCGGATCTAAAGCCACCCACCCACCACAAGCAACATTCGCCAAGCAATTCTGGCCCTCCGGATATATGCGACCTCATGTACGTATGACAGCAGTCTCAAGAAACAGTCCATCACTTTTGGGCTAGATTCCTCCTTATCAAAGACAAGATTAAAGATTGTCGCGACGAGGACGCGATTTCAGTATTCTGTAATAATTGCACAGACGAAGGAATCCTCAGTGCCATCAACCGTCGTCGCGTATTACACTTTGTTGACTTGGCAACCATAGTACAGAAGTACTGCGCAATGGAAAGCGGTTGGAAAACTCAGACAGCTCACTGGGAACCACCGGTCTCCACTCAACCCTTCTGGCGAGCAAAAAGGATGCACCTCACGAGGCACCTGGCCCCATAGTGAAGAAAACTAAGTCCATTACGAGGCACGGAACCATTCTGAAGGGATGGCTCAATAGGCCATGCAAAATACACACGACACCGGATACCGTACCAACCCACAGCCTTAGAGCATGTTGGATACTCCGGCAAGTGGCCAAGAGCGGCGAGGATATCCTCACCAAAAACACCTCAGAGCAACACGCCCCGGAGGACGACGACCTTAGAGTATTGACGGTCTTCGAGACTTTTGCTTCAAACAATCGGCGCAAAAGGGCACTCCGCGACCTCGCCGAAGTCTACCAAGTCGCAACGATAAACCCCTAGAATGACACGGCCCTAACTTTCAACGCCGGTTACAAACCAAAATTCTGGTCAGTCCGGGCACCAGCCGCCTTGGTCCTCAATCCAATTGTGGATGGCTTTCGGCTCACTAAAGTGCTCATGGATGGCGGCAGCAGATTAAACCTCATCTACGAGGACACACTCAATAAAATGGAAATAGATAGGAGCCGCATCGAGCAAAGTAACACGACCTTCCAAGGAATCATTCCCAGATGGGAGGCGCGATGCGCGGGGAAAATTACACTCGACGTGGTATTCTGCACGCCGAAGAACTATCGGTCCGAAGAGATAACCTTCCAAGTGGCCCCTTTCAACAGTGGATATCACGCCCTGTTGGGGCGAGATGCATTCACACGCTTTCAAGCTATACCTCATTACGGGTATATGAAGCTCAAGATGCCCGGGCCCAACGGTATTATCACTCTCGCCAGTGATCTGGACATAGCCCTCCACGCCAAAAACAAAACCGCGTCCCTGGCCCTCGAGGCACTGTCTGAGGCCCTCACGGCCAAAGAGTTAACCGCACTACGCTCCACGGTGGATAGGGATGACGTAATCCTTGATAAGCGGCCCAAATCCACCTCCTTCAAACCAGCAGACGAAATAGTCAAATTTCAAGTCCACCCGACGGACCCCAAGAAGACAACTTCCATCGGGGCACAGCTGGACCCAACGGTTGACGCCGCACTACGAGCGTTCCTGCGCGAGAACTGGGACATATTCGCCTGGCACCCTTCTGATATGCCAGGAATCGCACGTAGGTTGGCCGAACACAGCCTCAATATATTGAAGGGATATAAGCCGGTCAAGCAAACACTGCGGGGCTTTCCGAACCCAAACGATAAGCTATGGGGGAGGAGCTAGCCAAGTTAATCGAGGTCGGATTCATCAGAGAAATAAAACATCTGGACTGGCTAGCAAACCTGGTGATGGTGCCAAAAAAGGATAAATCATGGCGTCTATGCATCGATTTCAAAGACCTCAACAAGGCTTGCCCTAAGGATCCCTTCCCCTTCCCCCACATCGATCAGATTATTGATGCTACTACAGGACACGACTCATTGTGTTTCCTCGACGCATACTCCAGATACCATCAAATCAAAATGAAGGAGCCGATCAAGCCGCAACGGCATTCATTACCCCATGCGGGCCTTTCTGCTTCAACACTGTGCCCTTCGGGCTTAAGAACGCCGGCTCCACCTACCAACGCATGATTCAAACATGCCTGGAGAAACAAATCGGCAAGACAGTTGAGGCATATGTGGATGATGTCGTCATCAAGACTAGGCACGTCGAATCATTAATAGACGACATGCGTCTCACATTCGACAACCTCCGCACATATGACATCAATCTCAATTCAGAAAAGTGTGTTTTCGGTGTTCCCGCTGGAAAACTGCTGGGCTTCATCGTTTCCAATAGAGGAATTGAGGCAAATCCAGCCAAAATCCGAGCTTTGTCACAATTGGCTACACCAACAGACCTTAAAAAGGTCCAAAAACTAGCCGGATGCATGGCAGCTTTAAGCCGCTTTATCTCCAGACTAGGAGAAAAAGCATTGCCATTTTATCGCCTTCTCCGACGCACCGACCACTTCGAGTGGACGGATGCGGCAACAGCCGAACTGGAAGAAATAAGGTCTCTTTTAGCAAGCAACCCAATCTTGGCCGCGCCGAACGTCGGCGAACCGATGTTATTATACATCTCTGCAATACACCAGGTGGTGAGCGCGGTGCTCGTCGTTGAGCGAGAGGAGGACGGGCACAAATTCCCACTTCAGAAGCTGGTATACTACGTATCCACTGTCCTCACACCATGCAAATCCCGGTACCCTCATTACCAAAAGATAGCATACGCGGTCTTCATGGCATCCTGGAAGCTACGACACTACTTCCAAGAGTGCTTAATCATGGTGGTTTCCGAAGTACTACTCAATGACATAATAAACAACCGTGATGCTACGGGCCAGATTGCCAAGTGGGCCATTGAGCTCCTGGCATTTGATATAACATACAAACCGCGCCGAGCCATTAAATCCCAAGTATTGGCCGACTTCATCACCGAATGGACAGAGGCCGAACTCCCTAAAGAGTACGGTACATATT
The DNA here is from genome assembly GCF_002162155.2 of Triticum dicoccoides. NCBI lineage: Eukaryota > Viridiplantae > Streptophyta > Magnoliopsida > Poales > Poaceae > Triticum > Triticum dicoccoides. The sequence continues at coordinate 364,166,806 of NC_041384.1, read as the reverse complement.
CCAACTGGGTCATGCACTTCGATGGCTCTAAAATGTTGGCCGGCTTAGGAGCGGGCGTCGTGTTAATGTCCCCCACTAGAGAGACGGTCCAGTACGTACTCCAAATATTATACACAGACTCCAACAATGCACCCGAATACAAGGCCTTATTACACGGTCTTCGGATGGCTGCCTCCATGGGCATACAATGCCTGGAGGTGCGCGGGGATTCAAATCTCGCAATATCCCAAATAAATGGAGACATCAACGCCAAAGATCCGAAGATGGCGGCCTAACATAACGCCATACTTAAAATATCAACTCGGTTCGAGGGACTCGAGTTTCATCATGTGGCTCGAGAAAGTAATCAAGCGGCGGATGTCCTTGCTCGCATGGGCGCCAAGCGTGACCCCGTCCCGCCTAACATCTTTCTGGAAAGGCTCTTCAAAGCATCCATGGTGTGGCAGGGTGAGAGCAGCAACACTAGTCTGGATCCGATTATACCCCCAGATTCCGAACACAATGCTGATATCATCGGGGGCTCAGCCACCAAAGTAACACCATCGGCCCATCTAATAATGGCAGTAATTGCCCCATGGACCGAACCAGTCTTGACCTACCTTAATAGGCGAGAGCTCCCTGAGGATCAGAATGAGGCTCGCTGCATTGTTCGGCGCTCGAAAGCCTACAAGGTCCATGACGGAGAGCTCTACAAGAAAAGCGCTACCGGAGTCCTTCAAAGATGTATTTCAAAAAAATTGCCTACGATCACGCAAGATTTATTTAGGAGAAGCATAGCAACGAGCGGGGAGAGTGAGTCCACGTACCCTCGTAGACTGAAAGCGGAAGCGTAAAGTAACACGGTTGATGTAGTTGAACGTCTTCGCGATCCAACCAATCAAGTACCGAACGCATGGCACCTCCGTGATCTGCACACGTTCAACTTGGTGACTCCCTCAAACTCTAGATCCAGCTGAGGCCAAGGGAGAGTTTCGTCAGCACGACGGCATGGTGACGGTGATGATGAAGTTACCGACGCAGGGCTTCGCCTAAGCACTACGACAATATGACCAAGGTGGAAATCTATGGAGGGGGGCACCGCACACGGCTAAGAGATCAACTTGTGTGGGTGCCACCCTCCCCCGTATATAAAGGAGTGGAGGAGGGGGTCGGCCGGCCTCATGGGGTGCGCCCCAAGGGGGGAATCCTACTCCTACTAGGAGTAGGTTCCCCCCTTTCCTAGTTCAACTAGGAGGGGAAGGAAAGGGAAGAGGAAGAGAAGGAAAGGGGGGCCATCCCCCTCCCAATTCTGATTGGGCTTGGGGGGCGCTCCACTCCTCTTGGCCGCCTCCTCCTCTCT
>NC_041384.1:364161141-364164899 GCF_002162155.2 Triticum dicoccoides | reverse complement strand
CAAAAAATGCCTGAACCTATCTGAAACCTTTCCGTGTCCAAACATAACCTTCCAATATATCAATCTTTATGTCTTGACCATTTCGAGACTCCTCGTCATATTTGTGATCTCATCCAGGACTCCGAACAACCTTAGGTACATCAAATCACATAACTCATAATAGTTATCATCACCGAACGTTAAGCGTGCGGACCCTACGGGTTCGAGAACTATGTAGACATGACCGAGACTCATCTCCGGTCAATAACCAATAGCGGAACCTAGATGCTCATATTGGTTCCTACATATTCTATGAAGATCTTTATCGTTCAAACCGCATAACAACATACGTTGTTCCCTTTGTCATCGGTATGTTACTTGCCCGAGATTCGATCATCCGTATCATTATACCTAGTTCAATATCGTCACTGTCAAGTCTCTTTACTCGTTCCATAATGCATCATCCCATGACTAACTCATTAGTCACATTGCTTGCAAGACACATAGTGATGTGCATTACCGAGAGGGCCCAGATATACCTCTCCGATACACAGAGTGAAAAATCCTAATCTCGATCTATGCCAATTCAACAAACACCATCGGAGACACCTGTAGAGCATCTTTATAATCACCCAGTTATGTTGTGACGTTCGATAGCACACAAGATGTTCCTCGGTATTTAGGAGTTGCATAATCTCATAGTCATAGGAACATGTATAAGTCATGAAGAAAGCAGTAGCAATAAACTAAACGATCATAGTGCTAAGCTAACGGATGGGTCTAGTCCATCACATCATTCTCTAATGATGTGATCTCGTTCATCAAATGACAACACATCAGGTCTCAAGTCTGCTTATACTTGAGCAATCTACACCAGTTTATGGCCTTAATTTGGGAGTTAAGCATGTCATCGTGAATGTCACTCATGAAAACATTGTAGACACTTTGATGAGACACGGCGATGGACAGGAGGACGACGGAGAGGGTGACTAGTTTGTGCGCAAAGACTTGTGTGTATGTCTGCATATGTTACTGGAATCCTATATATCTAAGAGAGAGATCCCCACTACTTCTAATTATCTCTGCATGCGCACTTCCACATCATCAAAATTGTCGTAGTCGTTAGATTGCTAGCTTGATCCACTAGCATCTGTTCGATTTATGCATAAGAATCCTCTACTGCAACATGTATTAGTGCATTCGAAGTGGGTTTTACATTGCGTTAAATTGTGACATGCACCACAACCCATTACCTATTTTCCTTATCATGCAAACATGCCACATCAGTGAGCCATACATGTACGTTATAAGTATATTTTTTGCATTAGCATATCCATGCAGCACTACCACATCATCAATTCATGCATCTAAATCATCGGTTAATTATTTATTTTGCATTATATTTTGTGCTCTCGTAGACACGGTGTGTTGTACGCTTGGAGCATACATATATATAATTGATATTTCATTGTTTTAGAAACGACACTCTTTTCCTCTATTGCTAAATAGCTACAACTCACTACCTATTTATCTAGCCATGCAACCGTCCCACGTCAGCAAATCATGCACTTGAGTTATAAGTCACTTTTTGCATTAGTACATCTATATGGAGCACTGCCATGTTACACCATCAGTTCATGCATGTAAGTTATGAGTTAATATTTCACACTAGATTGTGTGCTCTCATCGACATGGTATATATGTTGAACGCTTGGAACATACATGTATAGTTGATCCTTCACCTTCTTTTAACTAAATCTTTTTTTGTCTTTTATACGTTATTTTGCTATATGCCTCATATTTTCTTAATGTTTTTAAAAGTTTGAATCAGGAATACTATTAAAATGTGACTTTAAGTAGTTTTAGTTGTTTACATAGCACCTAATAAATTATGCATTTTTTCCATTAAAATCACCGCAGCAACCCATGGGGTCTCATCTAGTTCTAGTGATAGTTACTCTCTTCATAAAGAAATATAAGAGCGTTTAGATCACTAAATCATGTCATTTAAGGTAATATACAACATAACCAGATAAATCACTGTTTAAATAACATCTTCAAGATTCATGCTTTCACCATCACCTATAGGCTCATCAACCATCCTAAAAGTAGTTGTCAAACAAGCTTTATGGCCTTCTCAGCTTCTACTAGCTTTCTCAGTTTCTAAGCAGCTCACACCAGCTTTTCTTAGTTTGTACTAGCTCGGGCCGCTTTTCCCGCAGCTTCTACCAAACTTTTCTCAGTTTCTATCAGCTCCAGATGCTTTTCATTCAGCCACAACGCAAAACAACGGCCTTGAAAGAGCCCACATGTCAGTTTTTTTCTCTTCTAGTTTTAAACCCTCAAATCATGTGAGAGATTGTATAGTTCTTTATTCCTGACGGCCTTGTCTTAAAACCGTCTTTAATATTTGCTGTGGCTTGGTCTTAATCTTGTCTTACGATTTTGTTGTTAAGACCTCTTCTCATAATGCTTGAGGGTGGGTCTTGGGCTATTTTTTGGCTTAAGACCCATGTTGGAGGCTATTCTTTGGTTTAAGACCCCATGTTTCTGTAACATTGAAGACGCCCTGATCCCAATACTGAATGAAAGAAAGGAAAAGTACCACCAATTGGAGATCGGTAGAATCATAGTACTTGTTAGCAACTCTGATGACAGCATGGGCGACATAGTTAAGTTACCTCATCGAGCCACCGGCAACCACAAGGCAACATAGTTAAGTTACATCATCGAGCCATCGACAACCGACAAATACACTGGTTTACTCTCAAAACTACGAATCTAAGAGCTGGACTGGTTTTATTCATACAGAACTCATCAGAGGTCAAGTTTCTCTCCAACCGAGAGCAGCACCCAGACATGGATCTGCCGAGGAAGCATGTCACCGCAATTGGAAAACAAGTAAAAATCGGTAGCAGCCGAACAGAAAGTGCAGAGTATTACTGTGTGCGTGACTTCACAACGCTAGATGTTACCATTCTTACCTGACATGCCTACTCAACATGTGAGAAACCACCTCCAGTCTCGGATTTTGTTCTGCACAGAGAAGAGCGAGGTATTACAAAAGTCCTCAGATGCTTAGGAGTATAGAAGCATCATCAAGAAACAACAATGATGTGCTGAAGAGTCGTTTGCATGATGTGCTGGCACTGGGTAAATCAATATACAGCTCTATAATAATTTCAGAATAAATGTATCACAACACAAAGAAATAGATCAAATTTAACAAAGCTTACTTGTGATCAGATGGATTGGGCATTACTTCATACACAATTGTGGCCACAACATCCCTTTTGTTCTGCAGCAGATGGCGTGGATCAGTCACACATCAGCATTGCATGCTATATTTCCAGACTAAACAAACATCTTGACGACTGTACCTGAGTAGCTTCACCACGCAAACCAATGTAATATATCTTAGTCGTATCACCACCGAAGTTATCAGGAAAATGCAGAGTTAAGTTGGCCACACCTTGGAACCTTGAATACCTGACAATAACAGCAAGACACAAAAGGCCAAGAGAGGAAAAAGTTAAAGAGAGCTAACAATACAAGCTACTCCAAGTACAAACTATAACAGGATTTAAAACTTGGTAATTAGAAGCAACTCAGTAAACACATGAAAACAGAAGTGACCTAATACTTAAATCTAATACCCTATTCACAAAATGACTACTGTTGACTCATACAACACTGAGCATATGTATCTAATGAAGTTTAGCCGAGCAGTAGAGATGTGCTGTAGGCAATATTTCTTTTTTTTTCAAGAAAACACAAAA
>NC_041384.1:364128815-364160877 GCF_002162155.2 Triticum dicoccoides | reverse complement strand
GGGGTTATGGTTACAATCCCCCTATATTTCTTCTCCGAGGAATCGCAAAGATTGCCGAATTGTCACAGGCATGTGTGATGTGTTGGAGGCCTCACACGCCATCCTCACATCATATGATGGTATTCTCCAACTTATACAACAGTAAAAGGCATCTTATCTAATGGAGCATATCATCTACATATATTTGAAGCTTACATTTGAGAGGCTAAATTTGAATATCTTTACTCACTACTATCTATATTATACTATTACAATATAACTCAAAGAGAGAAGTCGTCCATATTTCAACCCTGAACTAGCCCATTTGTCTAAGAATCAACCATGAGCTTTGAAACTTATCAAAACCCTGAATTATCAAAACCATGCAAGATTCAACCTTGAACCGGTTTTCAAAGACAAAGCCGGTTTTGACCGGTTCACCCGCCTAGTCAGCTGCCACATCAGCGAGCCCCATGCCCAGCCCTGTCTCTCTTCCCATTCCGAGCCGCATCGGGCTCACCAAGCTTGCTGCCGCCACGTACGTGACCCCGACCCATCACCACCCTCTCTGGTGGCCGGCGAACGGCAGTGCCGCCACTCTGCCCTCACACGAGCTGGGCCCTGCTCCCCCACCCCGACCCTGCGGCCTGATGCCGCCACCCCCGGGCATGGATTGGAGCTCCCCCTCTCCTAGTGTCCACCAACGAGCACGGGCTCCTGCCCTGGACTCCCCTCTCCTGCTGGCCACCAATGCGCCAGCGGCTGAATCCATGGAGCCCTGCACCCACCTCTTCCCCTCTATCAACAGCAGCTGGAGCCGGCGTGTTTCCTCTCCGAGAGCGCCATGTGCCCTCCCCAGTGGCCGAGCAACATCAAAAGGGCTGGGTGGGACAGGACGGGCCAGACTAAGGAATTATACACAATACTTCTTTAAGGGCCACTTTTACTCCCAGCCTTCACTGTTTTCTGCTGCCCTGGGCGGGCCAAGGCCCAGTTTTGCCCTAAAGTAACTCTGTCCCTGGCCCTCCCCTGAGGCGGCGATGCCTTCAGCCCCAGCAGCGACGTGCGCCTCGCCATGCTCCAGTCCCGTCCTCTTAGCTTCCTCTACCGGCCGTGGGCTCATCATGCCAAGTGTGCGCGCCGTTGCAATTCGCTTGGTGCTCACCGTGCTCGTCCACCGCACCCAGTCCGATGCTCGTGAGCCTGCTGAGCACGACATAGGTGAAGGGCGAAGGGCTGCTGGGTCTAGATGGCCGGCTGTGGTTCCGCGCCGCCGCCCTCCACTCACCGGCGGCGCAGGGGTATATGGCCCTTCGGGCCTGGCGGCGTCAGGTCAACTGCTATTGCGAGCTGGGAGAGAATGGGCAGCGGGTGACAAGCATCTGGTAGGGTGGAGGAAGAAGCGGCGGCGGCTCGGGATGCTGGCGTCCCAAGTGGCGGCGGCTGGGCTGTGTGAGAGACGCTGCTCAGGGTGAGAGACTGAACAAAGAGAGACTAGGTTTAGATGCCTGGTTGACATGGCGGCTGAGTTGGTTGCTGACTAGGCGGTCAACTCTTCAAAACCGGCCAAAACAGCCACGAAAACTGGTTTGAGGAGAGGAGGGTTGATATTTGTCCAATTTTGAGAGTTTGGGGTTGTAAAGTAGACGGTTTTGAAGTTCAGGTTGTTTCTTAGACTTTGGTGACAATTCAGGGTTGAAATATGGACTTCTCTTCTAACTTAAATATTGCAATATAAATGAACATGTATTAAGTAGCACAAGCAGAACAAGTAACTACTAAAATTACCTGGTTTGATACTCAAGAACTCCCTGCAAATTCTCTGCCAGTTCCCATTCCTGGCACAAACAATCTCAAATTACAGCTGGAGTTTCTTCTTGTGGATGGATAAGAAAATAAACAAACTAAAAACATACCTGCACAGGCTGCATGTTTTGAGCATCAGAAAAGTCAATACCTTCTCTATTGATAAATCTGTGATAAGTCGACATTCTTTATAAATTTCATGCTATTATGGTTCAAGAAGAAAACACTGGGTAAGTCATGAAAGAGAGAAGCCAGAATTCTAAAACTTACGCTCTCATTCTTGAAGGACTTGTTCCATCAGCACCACCAACAACAGCGATGCTCTTGATCTTCACATCTGAGGTAAATCTACAAGAAAAAGGAACAAATGAAACATGTTAACGATTGCTGATAGGAATTGCAAGCAGAAACGAGAGAATAAGCATGTCTTAGCTATTAACACAAGCATAAAAATGATATATCCCAGTATAGTCGAGTATAAAGTAACACAAACCAAATGTAATATATATGGATCGTGAACTCATTGCAAATAAAAACAGAGGCAGAAGTACAGAATAAAACACGGATAACTTGCTTTGTCTACATACAACCCTTGATGAAGCATTCCGACTCAGGATACACAAACAAAGCCTTTTGTCCCAAGCAAATTGGGGTAGGCTAGTGATGAAACCTAACAGAAAACTGTGAGAACCCAAAAGAGAAGAGAGGAAGTACAAGTAAACAAAATAAATCGAGATTCTGGTATATGGTTTGCTGATTTCCATGCAGTCTTGTCAAGAGCCAAATCCCTAGGTACATTCCAATCCTCAAGTCTCTTTTTACTGCCTTTCTCCCATGTGAAATTTGGTCGCCCCCTACCTCTCCTAGTATTTTGGTTACTCTTAAGAATACCACTATTTACTGGTGCTTCTGAAGGCTCCGTTGGATATGTCCAAACCACCTTGGCCGGTGTTGGACAAGCTTCTCTTCAATAGGTCCCTACCTCATCTCGTATTCCCTCATTCCTAATTTGGTCCTTTATTGTATGGCCACCCATCCACCTTAGCAAGCGCATCTCAGTGGCACTCATTTCTTAGATGTGTTGCCTCTTAGTAGGCCAACACTCTGCTCCATATAGCATTGCAGGTCTGATTGCAGTCCTATAGAACTTACCCTTTAGCTTATGTGGGACCTTCTTGTCACAGAGGATGTCAGATGCTTCCCACCACTTCATCCGCTCCGCTTTGATTCGGTGGCTAACATCCTCATCAATACCACCATTGCTTTGGAGCATTGATCCCAACTCCCAAGTATAGAACGGTGTCCCTCTTCGGCACTATATGTCCCTCGAAACTAACTTCTCCCTTCTCCCTCCTCGCGCCTAACAGCACTAAAATCACAAGTCATGTACTCGGTCTTGGTCCTACTAAGCCTAAACCCCTTGGACTCTGAAGTTTGTCGCCACAACTCTAATGTCCTATTGACACCCAACCTTCTTTCGTCAACTAGGACCACATCATCAGCAAAGACCACACACCAAGGCACTGTTTGGATATTGGCAATGAGGCCCAGAATTAAACATTGGCATTTGGGCAGCCCGAATTTTGTTGGTTGGAACAGTACTCAGACTCGGAAAGACTTGGAATTGAAGCGTGATATTGAACAGCCCGCTGTCCCCACCCGCCTCACTTGTAACACACCAGCCACTCCCGCACTGGCAGTAGTTACTCCTAGCTATCCTATAGGCTCTAGACTGACCCACAAACCAACACAAGTCTTTCCGGCACACTGTCCTCACTCGTGCGCACCCTGAGAAACTTCCTGGTCGTTCACACATCCCCAAACTGCTCCAAGCCAAGCACGCTTAACCAAGCGGTTCTTTTGAGATGAGCTTCCAAAAAAGAAGATGCACCTTATTGGTATGGGTCGTACTATCAATCCTATTAAACTAGGATGTCACATCACTTTGCCCGAATTCGGAACTTCACCCACTGACTTTGTGGCAAGTTCGACAACGCTCACCCCTAGTCTCCACTTACCCCTTTGAGGAGCGGTCCTGGAAAAAGAAAAATGCCACGCGTAGGAGAGGGACAGCAGCACGAAGCGGGAAGACAATCATCCCATATCTCAGACGCGGCGCGCGTGCGCCCAACCGCCTATCGCTCATGCTTTCAATCCCCTCAACAGCAGCTGTTTGTTGCCTCCCATGGCGACGGATGCCGCTTCCCCCCATGGCTGCCCCTGCCTGTCTGCGAGCCCTCCACGAGCCGAGACTGGCTAGAGGACCACGGCGGCAGCCCCCTCCCACCCCATTCACATGTGCGCGTGGAGCGGATCGTGATTGTGCTGCCCATCCTCACCACGCTCGCGGGGGGCGCGCTTGCCGCATCACTCCTCGTGTTCGTGCTTGTGGCGCATGGGGCTGTGCAGGCCGTCATGGGGGTCGATTCCGGCAGGAAAACGAAAGTTAAAAGGCTAATTGGTTTCATGCCAACATTTGGCACTGCGAATACTTGGCAAGCCAACAATTGGCAATATCAAAAGTAGCCAAAAATTGGCAACTCTTGTGAGGTTGGCAAGTGAAATTGGTAACTAACCAAGCACTAGCCAATATTTTGGCATTTGCCAAATGTTGTCATGCCAATTTTTGGCATCAAACCAATCATGCTCTAAATTTGCATGGAGGAGAGAGCATGCTTGTGACGCCCCAAGACCGGAGCTTCAGATGCCTTCCTTTTATCTCGTTGTCGTTGTGTGTCTGAACTGTTTGTTGCCATGATCGGATGAGTGTCATTGTCATATTTTGCTTCTTGCATCATGTTCATCATTTGGTTATATTGCATTGCCATGCCCATCATTGTCATGTGCATTTGTGCCTCTTGTATTTTTTTGCGTTCTCATAATCATCATGTGCATTGTCATATTCATGCATGTCACATTGTTGGATGCTCCATGTATGATCATGCATCATCACCTCCTCATTCCTTCTTCTTTCTTTCATTTTGGCAAGTGACCTTTTCCCCTCCTCGAGAAATGTTCTTTCTTTTCCTGATGCTAGTTCACCATGCCTAAACCCTCTCTGTCAAATTTCAGATCATTTGGAGTTGTTTTGGTTGGGTTCAAAAATGGTTCAAGTTTGAATTTTAATTCTTTTTCTGTCCTTAAAAATTCCCAAACCACTTTTATTAAATCGGGCATATTTCTTGGTTTCCAGAAATATGTCCCTCTCTCCTCACATCCATTCCAAACCCTCTGTACTTTCTTTCTATTTATGTTTATGCGATAAATAGAAAAGAGAAAAATCAGAGTAGAGAGGGAGAGAAGAAGCCCAGCAACCGCATGCCACTAGGCCAGGCCGGCCCACCAAACCCCCTTGAGGCCCATCCCTTTCTAACCCTAGCGTGATTTGGCCCGTTCCTCATCTCCCCTCGACCCCTCCTCCTCGTTCCTCCTCCCGCCGCCTCGCGCACCTTCACGCATCGCCAGAGGGAGCAGTGCCCCGCACCCGATTCCCATCTCTCTTCCTCCCAGCGCCCTCCTCTCGCCCTCTCCCTTGCACCAGTCGCCCTCAGCAGCCTCCTCCCTTCTCCTCCCCGCGGCTTCTCGAGCGTCATGGCCGCCGCCCGCTTCCTGCAGCCGCTGCAGCCCCTGCCGACAACCAGCGCCCGCCGTGGCCGTTCCCTCCGCCGCGCCGGGCCTCCCGAGCCGCCACTGGAGGCCAACTCCGACGCCCCTGTCTCACGTCGCCCTCTGCTTCCGTCTACGCCGCGAAGTCGCTGCCCCGCCACTGAGCACGAGCGCTACTGCTCTGCTCCGCTCTGCCGCTCCTGCCCGAGTCCAGGCCGCCGCTGCGACCTCCTCTGCTCCCCCTCCGTTAGCTCCCCTGCGGGGCTCCTCTTCCATTCGCGCCGTCTTTGTCCAGCGCCAGGAGCTCGACCTCGAGCCTCTCCACGCGCGTCCGGCACCCCTGCTTCCTCCTACGTCGCCCCTGCCTCGTTGCCTGCTTGCCTCTGTGCCCCTCCATGGACCCCGAGCATCGCCGTCGTGCGCTGCATGCCACTGAAGCTCTCGCTGCCGTCGTGCACCACCGCTGGCCCTGTTGTCGTTGTCAAGACCCTCCAAATCAGGGAGTACCATGGCCGCCACCGAGACACTTGGATTCACCAAGTTCGGCAAGTACCACGACTTACGGCACACGAACGACCACCGCTCCGAACGCCAAAGTACAGAATGACCCGCGAAGCCCCTGGACGCCATGTACCACTACAACCGTTGCGTTCCGTTTCGTCTTTGTCAAGTACCCATGGACGCCAAGTACCACGATGTCGGTGCCCCTCAAGTTCGGCTACACAAAAACGCCAAGTACCCCTTCATGTCGACAAGACCCGCAAGTCGGACCCCGAACGATCGACGACTCGTGGACCCTGTGCAACTACCGTCGCCTTGGGTTTCGTCAAGTTCCTCGCCATGACTATGAACGACTGTGAACCGTGTACAATTACCGTCGCCCCGAAGACATTGGATTCAAGTACCTCTCCGAAAACGAAACGTGAACCGCTACTTCCACTACGGCCGTGAACGTCTACTTCCTCTACTTTGCACCGAACCCGAACCGTCTCGTTTGCACGCTTCGAAGGTATAACCCCGAGACGACGTCCGTGAACGAATGCTTGCGATGTTTGAGATGCTCGTGTTTGCACCGTGTCGGTAGTGTCTCTCGCTTCCATGCCATCTACTCATGGGACACCCGGTATCCGGGAGCGCCCCACCATCTTTTGCACGCAACCGCACACTTCTCCTTTGCATCGGTATCTCAATCGAATTACCGGAACCAGAATGTTGCCGTGGCACCATTTCCGTTGTCGTGACCGTGGCACCCCTTTTCGTTTCCGCCACGATGACAAATGCTTCATAATATGCTCATGTCAACATTTTTATAAAATTTGCACATGTCATCCACATCATGATAATAACATTTAATATGTTTAAATTGTTGTTGCTTTAAACTGCTAATGCATATGGGGATTTACTGGAATTGTTGGTTGATGTTTCCGGCCCCATTTAAATTGTCTGGATAGGTAGTTTTTCATATGCTTCACCTCTTGTCATGTTAACCAACATTTAATATTATTGAGTACCTAACCGGGAGTGAACTAAATAATTGATGTGATGCTCCGTCAATATGCAACTCGTTGTATATTGGGCTCCACTTAACTTATAGTTTTGTTTGTGCACTTTGCCATGCCATGCATAATTAAACCGGACACGCATCATGCTTGGTTGTGCATCATGCCATGTTTATGTGATGGTTGTTTACTATGTTGTTTGCTTCTTTTCGGTGTTGCTTCTTCGGGTTAGTTCCGATAACGTCGCGTTTGTGAGGATCCGTTTGACTACGTCCGTTTGTCTTCTTCATGGACTCGTTCTTCTTCCTTGAGGATCTCAGGCAAGATGATCATACCCTCGAAATCACTTCTATCTTTGCTTGCTAGTTGCTCGCTCTATTGCTATGCCGCGATACCTACCACTTGCTATATCATGCCTCCCATATTGCCATGTCAAGCCTCTAACCCACCTTTCCTAGCAAACCGTTGTTTGGCTATGTTACCGCTTTGCTCAGCCCCTCTTATAGCGTTGCTAGTTGCAGGTGAAGATGAAGTTTGTTCCATGTTGGAACATAGACATTTGTTGGGATATCACAATATACCTTGTTTAATTAATGCATCTATATACTTGGTAAAGGGTGGAAGGCTCGGCCTTATGCCTGGTGTTTTGTTCCACTCTTGCCGTCCTAGTTTCCGTCATACCGGTGTTATGTTTCTTGATTTTGCGTTCCTTACGCGGTTGGGTTATAATGGGAACCCCTTGACAGTTCGCCTTGAATAAAACTCCTCCAGCAAGGCCCAACCTTGGTTTTACATTTGCACTAACAACCTATCACCTTCCCTTGGGTTCTGCAGACTCAAGGGTTATCTTTATTTTAACCCCCCCCCCCCGGGGGGCCAGTGCTTGTCTAAGTGTTGGTCCGAAACAGAGCCACTTGCGGCGCCACCTCGGGGAAACTTGAGGGTTGGTTTTAGCTGTACGTAGTGTTCATCCGGTGTTGCCCTGAGAACGAGATATGTGCAGCTCCTATCAGGATGTCGGCGCATCGGGCGGTCTTACTGGTCTTGTTTTACCATTGTCGAAATGTTTTGTAACCGGGATTCCGAGTCTGATCGGGTCTTCCTGGGAGAAGGAATATCCTTCGTTAACCGTGAGAGCTTGTGATGGGCTAAGTTGGGACACCCCTGCAGGGTTTTGAACTTTCGAAAGTCGTGCCCACGGTTATGGGCAGATGAGAATTTGTTAATGTCCGGTTGTAGAAAACTTGACACTTAACTTAATTAAAATGCATCAACTGCGTGTGTAGCCGTGATGGTCTATTCTTGACGGAGTCCGGGAAGTGAACACGGTCTCGTGTTATGCTTGAACGTAAGTAGTTTCAGGATCACTTCTTGATCACTTATAGTTCACGACCGTGCTTTACTTCTCTTCTCGCTCTCATTTGCGTAAGTTAGCCACCATATTTGCTAGTGCTTGCTGCAGCTCCACCTCACTACCTTTTCCCTACCCATAAGCTTAAATAGTCTTGATCGCGAGGGTGTGAGATTGCTGAGTCCCCGTGACTCACAGATTACTTCCAACACCAGTTGCAGGTGCCGTTGATACCAGTGCAGATGACGCAGAGGAGCTCAAGTGGGAGTTCGATGAAGATCGTGCTCGTTGTGTTGTTTCGTTCCAGTTGATCAGTAGTGGAGTCCAGTCAGGGCGATCGGGGATCTTTTGCATTAGGGGTTGTCTTTCTTTATTTGGTTCCGTAGTCGGACCTTGATTGTATTCTGGATGATGTAATGCTATTTTTATGTATTGTGTAAAGTGGCGATTGTAAGCCAACTCTTTATCTCTTTCTTATTCAGTACATGGGTTGTGTAAAGATTACCCCTCTTACGACATGCCTACCATGCGGTTATGCCTCTAAGTCATGCTCCGACACATGGGAGATATAGCCGCATCGTGGGTGTTACAATGCTGGAGAGAAAGAGAAAAAGATGAAAGGCCAGTGATGTGTACAACAATGTGCAATTCAATATTTTCACCATCCAAACACCAGAATTCGGGTTGAATGTCGATATCAATGTCATGCAGATTTGAATCGCAAAAAAAAAATGTCATGCAGATTTAATATTGGAGCCAATGCAATTTGGAGGCCTTGAATGTCTACATCCAAACAGAACTCGAGGGATATCTCCTTGTATATTGTTTCTGACCTCGTCCATCACTAAGGCCAAGATGTATGGGCTCAAGGCTGACCCTTGATGTAGTCCTATGGCAATTGGGAGGTGTTGTTCTCACTATCACCTGCTCGCACATTTGTCACAACTTACCGTACACATACTTGATGAGGGTAATGTACTTTGTTGGGACTTAATGTTTCTCTAGCAACCACCACATGACCATCCTCGGTATCTTGTCATATGCCTTCTCCAAGTCGATGAAAACCATGTGTACATCCTTCTTATGCTCCCTATATCTTTAAATAAGCTGACGTAGCAAGAAAATCACCTCTATTGTCGGTCTCCCGGGCACAAACCAAATTAATTTTTTGTGACGTTCGTCTCTCTTCTCAAGCGATGCTCAATCACCCTCTCATAAAGCTTCATAGTATGACTCATAAGCTTAATTCCTCGGTAATTAGTATGACTTTGAACGACTCCTTTATTCTTGACCTCATCTTCCACTAGGAGTCATTTTGCCTCGTCCTTTATGCATTTAACTTGGTTGAGATCCCTTGTCTTCCTCTGGCGGACTTCCACCATGTTGTAAATGCCCCTTTCTCCTTCCCGTGTCTAGTCACTAACAAAGCTCATCATAGGCCCCGACCCCTTGCTTCACTCACAGCTAAGGACTTGCCTAAATGACTAAAAGTGCACAAATGTGTTCCACAGAAATCAGTTGTAATGAATGATTGCTTTCTTCTTGGCCTCTTTCTATTTCTCCATGTTGCTTCTGACTCCTTCAGGATAATTGAAATAATTTATGGAAGGGTGTGCAAAAAAGGACTTGCCTAAACGACTAAAAGTGCACAAATGTGTTCCACATAAATCAGTTGTAATGAATGATTGCTTGGCACCAAACCAGCAAACAAAGTTATATATATATATATATGTATGTATATATTAGTGTGGATTTTTTAACACCCGGTGACTATGTCACCCCTCTGGGTGGCAGTGTCACCCCATGTTATCTCCGTTCAATGCATGCCTCGTGATTTGTGCAAATGCTATCATCATTCCTTCGCCAGGATTCAATCAATGAAGCATGATAATGATCACACTAATACGGTTCTAGAAGAGTATGTGTCAGACTAGGGGTATCAAAATGTGAGATGATGAATACTTGACCAAAAAGATACCCTAATAGTGTAAAAAATACAATAACTTACTAACTTTCTATAATAGTACAAAAAAATTGGTTTGTGATTAAGACTTTTATTACCTAAAAGAAGTTCTCCATGAACTCAAAAAAGATTCCTCAAAAATAGATCCATGTGTATACACAATATCATCGTTTAATCTGGTTACTACTTACTACTAATGAACTCGTCTCAGTGCTATTAGACAAATGGAGGTCTAATCAATGACAGACCTAAAAGATGCTACACGGATCTCAAAGGCAGATCAGACAGAAGCCAGAAGGGTGACAATGCCCCCAGGTGGCAAAGACATAATAATCAATACACGTCCACAAGCACTACCCTAGAACAATTAAGCACAACCAAATGATTCAAATTTTAAAATTATGAAATGAATGAACTAAAAGTATCCATCTAATGCCTTCCATAACTGTAACAGCACAATTTCTTGATGTTTCGATGAGAACTTCTTGACTCTCCATACAACAAATTTCTGTAGACACTAAAGCTGTCGATTCTGCATTTGAAGGCATAAAATAGTTCAACTTGTGACAGTTAATCAGTGCACGTCCACAAGCACTAAAAAAAGGGCAGCCCAGTGCACGTAGCTCCCGCTTGCGCAGGGTCCGGGGAAGGGTCCGACCACTTTGGGTCTATTGTACGCAGCCTTTCCCTACATTTCCGCAAGAGACTGTTTCCAGGACTCGAACCCGTGACCTCATGGTCACAAAGCAACAGCTTTACCGCTGCGCCAAGGCTCCCCTTCGTCCACAAGCACTAGCCTAGA
The DNA here is from genome assembly GCF_002162155.2 of Triticum dicoccoides. Lineage (NCBI taxonomy): Eukaryota > Viridiplantae > Streptophyta > Magnoliopsida > Poales > Poaceae > Triticum > Triticum dicoccoides. The sequence continues at coordinate 364,149,871 of NC_041384.1, read as the reverse complement.
AAAATTAAGCACAACTTCATGACCAAATGATTAATATTTAAAAATTATGAAATGACCGAACTAAAAGAATCCACCTAATGCCTTCCATAACTATAACACCACAAATTCTGTGTCCTAGACACTAAAGCTGTCAATTCTGCATTTGAAGGCATAAAATATTCAGCTTGTGTGGGTTTAAGGCAAGTGAAGCAATGATGTAATTAATTTAAGAAACCGAGTGGGGCAGGCACACACATATATCTTTTTTTCGAACCGGGCTACCACCGTTTCTGTTAATTCCTCAGCGGAGATAACAAGTTTATACAGCAGAAGGGGATGGAAAAGAAAGAAGCCAAGACACAGATATATATCCAATTATCATTAAGTGATGTAAGCTACTTACGGGATGAAAACAAGTAACTCAGGGTCACCCTCATTGCTCTCCAGAAAACCCTGGTGCAGCAAGAATGTTCATAAGAGTGCAGGTAACAGGTATGAAAAGAAACTTAAGTAACGGGTTATGAGTGAAAATATCACTTGTCACTGAATAAACGCTGTAAGCTACAGCATCAATATTCTGATCTTGATTCATTGTACCTTACAGGATTTAGGGTCAAGACTGATAAGCTGATACAACAAACATAAGTAATATCCAAATTCGCATGCAGAAGAATGGCAATTTTGCGTAACATGGAGGATAAAGGGTAATAAAACATAGAGCTCAAAATGTCTGCATAATGCATACCAAACCTGCTGGCCTACTGTTTCTCCCGTTTAATATTTCAGACGTCCTGGCAATTTCCCTTTTCCTACTATGCGCTAGGATTATGCTTTATAGACATCTTTACTAGTACTTGTGAAAAATAAATTGTAGCCCTCAGTAATCATGACAGTAATGACATTAGTGGCATGATAAAAAAAAGTACCCAGTGATAGTTTTATAAGGACAAATAGTACCTACTGGATGCACAGAAAGCTGCTAATTTTCTATTCGTTCTAATGTAATACCAAAGGAGACGAGTATAATCCACATAGGGACACAGCAATCGATACTGAAACTTTTCTATATCAGTGACAGGTTATCTAGAAACGTCTAACTCCTGGCATATTTGGCAGAAAATAAGCACTGACACTCATAAGAAGATGGGTTATGTCTAATTCAAGGATCTCGGTACATACCCCGGAAGTCTCGAGGCGCTGGTCCCACGACTTGAAGACCGATTTGACGCTCCCGGCCACAGATTCGTTCAGAGCCACCACCTGCAGGTTGTGGAAAAAACGGGGAAGATTCAGAGCCACAGTTTCTCGAATTTCTGCAGTAGTAATAGAAGATTTTGCACTCGTAATACAGTAGGCTACAGCGAAGATTCTGATTTACAGAGAGAGACGGAGAGAGATTGGGAAGAAACCTTGGGGATGTCGATGTGATTGTAGAGCGACCAATCGGCGGCGCAGTTGTGATCCCCACACTCGTGATCGTGCAGGCATGCCATCCCTCTCTCTTACCCTCTTCCTCTTCCTCGCTCGCTGCGAATGCAGCACTACTGGTGTTCTTGTTTGGATTTGCTCTGCGTCTGCTGCCTTCTGGTCGGCTGCTGACTGCCTGCGTCTACGAAGGTACTAGGGCTTTGAGGGTTTTCTTTTCTTTTCTTTTCCCCCTTTTAGTTTTTCCGCCCGCAAAATCGAACCGTCTAGACATTTTTAGGGTCCAACGCGGACAAAAATGTCTGGACTTTCTTTTCTTTGTCTCCTTTTCTTTTTTTCTTTTTTTCTTTTATTTTTTTCTCCTTTTATTAGTTTACTTTAGTCGGCCGCACATATTTAAATCAGACCATCGCGCATTTTCAGCCACACAACACGGCTAACAAAAATGTTCAGACCAGTCCAGATATCTAGGGCATGTTTGGTTGCCCGCATCGATTTTGGCACATTGCATGTGATTTTTAGATAGACCTGACTGAGAAAAACAGACTATAAACCACCATCTGCACATAGCTTGATTACCTGTATATATGTTAGCTGCATGAGGGAACTAATGTTGACCCGCCGTTTGGTTGGCTGCACCACATTAAGCGCACATATGACTCGTTGTTTGATTACAACCTGCATAAGGTGTTGTCACCACTTCTCAGCGGTGGTGACCTTACCATACGCGATCTGAATAGGTTTACTCCTGGCTACCAAACAAATTACGGTTCATCCTAACTACTATCAAATGGCAGTATAGATTACGAAGAGCCATATGGCTGAATAGGGGAAAGTTCATCGTCGATGTTAACTAGATGCAAGTCCATCTTCCTCTTTTGCTGCTGCTGGTAGTTCTTCATCTTCATCTTCCTCTTCTGCTGCTACTACTGCTTCTTCCTCTACTTCTGCCACTGCTCTTGCTCTTCTTCTTCTTCTTCTTCTTCTTCTTCTTCAGATCCTTGTCTGGCCTCTGTTATCCCACATTGCTTGTGTCCACTCCATCCTTTTGTTCTTCCAGGCTTCTTTGTCAAATGTCTCCACACCATGGCCGAAACTAACAACATCGTCCTCCGTCACATCTTCCTCCTCATGCACCAGTTCATGTTAGCCTTACGAGATTTAGGAAAAAATAGCTCAGCCCTGTACAATAACAAGGTATTTGCATGTATATATAAGAGAGTCCCATGTATAATAACAAGGTATACACAAGACGTATAAAACTACAACTCTAACACCCTCCCTCAATCTTAACCGTGCTCCGCGGGTTGAGATTGTGCCGACAATCCTCAAACAAAGGTAATGGCAATGGCTTGGTGAAGATGTCCGCAAGTTGATCTTTAGAGAAGATGAACTTGATCTGAAGTAGCTTCTGTGCAACACGTTCTCTGACAAAGTGGTAATCAACTTCGATGTGTTTCATTCGCGCATGAAATACCAGATTGGAAGAAAGGTATGTAGCGCCAATGTTATCACACCAAAGAACCGGTGGTTGTCTCTGAGGTACTCGCAACTCACGAAGCAAAGACTGTACCCAAATAAGTTTTGCGGTTGCATTAGCTACAGCCTTATACTCAGCCTCTGTACTGCTGCGAGACACCGTGGCTTGCTTGAGAACACTCCAGCCGATCAAGTTAGGGCCTAAAGAAACCGCATATCCCCCCGTGGATCGCCGATCATCGGGATTACCTGCCCAATCTGCATCTGAAAAAGTGGAAAGAATGCAAGAGGGAGCAGGCCGAAGATGTAATCCATAAGAGGCTATCAGGCGAACATAACGAAGAATGCGCTTGACCGCTAAGCGATGTGAATCGCGAGGTGCATGTAGATACTAGCAAACACGATTGACCACAGAGGCAATATCTGGTCTGGTGATAGTGAGGTACTGCAGGCCACCAACAAGACTATGGTACTCGGTAGCATCATCTGGAGATAGAAGATCACCATCAACAACAGAAATCTTGTCAGTAACAGACATGGCTGTGGAGGAGGGGTTTCACTTGAGCATACCAGCACGACGCAAGAGATCCAAGGAATACTTCTTTTGAGTGAGATACAGTCCATCAGAAGTGTGAGCAACCTCCAAACCCAAAAAATAATGAAGCTTGTCAAGGTCCTTAATAGCAAAATCAGAACGAAGAGCTAATAGAAGACGATCAACAGTAGGCATTGAGGAACTGACAAGAATGATGTCATCAACATAAACCAGAAGATATATGGTGACATCAGACCGCTGGAAAAGAAACAGTGATGTATCGGCCTTAGATGGAACAACACCATGAGCATGTAGAGCAGTCGCAAGACGAGTATGCCAAGCACGGGGAGCCTGCTTCAGACCATAGAGTGCTTTGTCCAAGCGACAAAGGTGATGAGGATGATCAGGATCAACAAAACTTGGTGGCTGCCTCATGTAAACTTCCTCCTCTAACACACCATGAAGAAAAGCATTCTCGACATCCAACTGTCAGAGATACCAGCCACGAGTAACTGCCAGAGATAACAAGAGGCGAATGGTAGTGGGCTTAAAAACTGCACTAAAAGTATCCTCATAGTGAAGATCGTGACGTTGTTTGAAACCTTTAGCAATCAGGCGGGCCTTGTAGCGCTCAATGGAGCCATCAGAATGCTTCTTCACTTTAAACATCCATTTGGAGTCAATAATATTAACACCAGGAGGAGGAGGAACCAGACGCCATGTTTTATTATGAAGAAGAGCATGATACTCATGTTCCATAGCAGTCCGCCAGTGTGAAATACTCATAGCAGCTTGATAATGACAGGGTTCAGACATTGGACCAGAGACTACATGAGCCATGCATGCTGCAAGCCACGCAACCGTGCCATCTGTACGCTCTTTGGGACATACAATACCACTGCAACTGCGAGTGCGAGGTCGTCTCAGAACCACAAGAGCTGGAACAGGTGGTGGTGGTAGCGCGCGTATAGGAGATGGTGATGACGCAGGCATATGAGCAGACGGAGGCCCTGGTGAGGGCGGCTCAACTGGTGACCCAACCGCATATGTCGTGGACGACCTGACCACATGCGTTGTGGGCATGCCTCGCGGCCCAGACGGAGGTGTACTAGGCAGCCCAAGCGTAGGGGTGCTGGGCAGTCCAGGCGGCCAGGGCGGGGGCGACCCGACCATGACCGTCGTGGGTGTCCTAAGGAATCACGTTGTGGGCATGTCTGGTGACCCATGCGGGGGCGCACTAGGTGGCCCAGGCAGGGTCGCACCACGCTGAGTCGTCCCAGGCGGGGGCGATGCATGCAATGGAGGTAGCACGTTTGTCCCATATGCATGGATGGGACTACGTGTATTTGCATGCATATCATCCGTAGGATTGCATGGAGAGTGTGTATCATCCAGCAGCTCGAGTCGAGCACCGCGACCAGTACCTGCACCATGATTAAACAACAAAACAAGCGAGTATGCAACATCTTCGAATTGGTCAGAGGAAAATTTTGTTGGACGCAAGGACTATGGTATGTCGAATGTTGTCGAAAGATTAGAAAATGTAAAGGAGTTCTCATCAAAGATGACATCACAGGAGATGTAGACTCTATTGGTGGGTACATGAAGGCACTTAATGTTGGGAAGCGTTGCATGGAAAACAAAAAATATTTCTACGGACACGCAATGATCTATCCAAGAAGATGCATAGCAACGAGGGAGAGAGTGTGTCTATGTACCCTCATAGACCTTAAGCAGAAGCGTTTCACAACGCGGTTGATGTAGTCAAACTTCTTCGTGCTTCAACCGATCAATACCGAACGCACAGCACCTCCAAGTTCTGCACACGTTCAGCTCGGTGACGTCCCTCGCCTTCTTGATCCCGCAAGACGTCGAGGTAGTAGATGAGTTTCGTCAGCACGACGGCATGGTGACGGTGATAGTGAAGTGATCTCCGCAGGGCTTCGCCTAAGCACTACGAAAATATGACCGGGGGTGAAACGGTGGTGGGGGCATCGCACACAGCTAGGCCATTGTCTAAGGTGTGATAGGCGCCTCCCCTCTTCATATATATAGGTGGGAGGGAGAGGGGAGAGGCTAAGGGGCGCCCCAAGTAGGTTCGAATCCTACTTGGGCTCCTGCCCTTGGCCGCGCCCCCTTTCCATATTTGTCGGAGGGGAAACGAAAGAGGGAGGAGAGGGAAGGAAGGGGGAATCCTTTTCCACTATTTCCTTTCCCTTCCCCTCTTTCCTTCTCCTCCTAGGCCGGCCCATATGGGGGGCGCACCAGCCTCTTGTAGCTAGTGCCTTTCCCCTCTTGGCCCATAAGGCCCATATCTTTTGCCGGGGGTGCCCGAAACCCCTTCCGGTGACCCGATAAGTACCAGATACCCTCCGAAACACTTCCGGTGTTCGAATACCATCGTCCTATATGTCAATCTTTACCTCTCGACCATTTCGAGACTCCTCGTCATGTCCGTGATCTCATTCAGGACCCCGAACAACATTCGGTCATCAAAATCACATAACACTATATCGTCAACGAATGTTAAGCGTGCGAACCCTACGGGTTCGAGAATGTAGACATGACCGAGACACCTCTCTAGTCAATAACCAATAGTGGAACCTAGATGCCCATATTGGCTCCTAGATATTCTACAAAGATCTTTATCGGCCGAACTGTTATGACAACATACGTAATTCCCTTTGTCCATCGGTATGTTACTTGCCTGAGATTCGATCGTCGGTATCTTCATACCTAGTTCAATCTCGTTACCAGCAAGTCTCTTTACTCGTTCCCTAATACATCACCTAGTGACCAACTCCTTAGTCATTTGCTTGCAATCTTATGATGTGTATTACCGAGAGGGCCCAGAGATACCTCTCCGATACTCGAAGTGACAAATCCTAATCTCTATCTATGCCAACCCAACAAACACCTTCGGAGATACCTGTAGAGCATCTTTATGATCACCTAGTTGCGTTGTGATGTTCGATAGCACACAAGGCATTCCTCCGGTATCCGGGAGTTGCAGAATCGCATAGTCGAAGGAATATGCATTTGACATGAAGAAAGCAATAGCAATAAACTGAATGATCAATATGCTAAGCTAACAGATGGGTCTTGTCCATCGCATCATTCTCCTAATGACGTGATCCCGTTATCAAATGACAACATATGTCTATGGTTAGGAAACCTTAACCATCTTTGATCAACAAGCTAGTCTAGTAGAGGCTTACTAGGGACACGGTATTTGTTTATGTATTCACACATGTATCTAGGTTTCCGATCAATAAATTCTAGCATGAATAATAAACCTTTATCATGAATAAGGAAATATAAAATAACAACTTTATTATTGCCTTTAGGGCATATTTTCTTCAGTCTCCCACTTGCACTAGAGTCAATAATCTAGTTCACATCATCATGTGATTAACACCCATAGTCCACATCGCAATGTGACCAACACCCAAAGAGTTAACTGGAGTCAATAATCAAGTTCACATCACCATGTTATTAACACCCAAAGAGTACTAAGGTGTGATCATGTTTTGCTTGTGAGATAAGTTTAGTCAATGGGTCTGTCATATTCAGATATGTATGTATTTTGCAAATTTCTATGTCTACAATGCTCTGCATGGAGCTACTATAGCTAATTGCTCCCACTTCCATTATGTATCCAAAATGAGACTCTGAGTTATCCGAATCGGTGTCAAAGCTTGCATCGACATAACTATTTACGACGAACTCTTTATCACCCCCATAACGGAGAAACATTTCCTTGGTCCTCTTAGGTAACTAAGGATAATCTTGACCACTACAGTGATCTACTCCTGGATCACCATTGTACCCCCTTGCCAAACTCATTGGCAAGGTACATAATAGGTCTGGTACACAGCATGGCATACTTTATAGAGCCTATGGCTGAGGCATAGGGAATTACTTTCATTCTCTCCCTATCTCCTGCCGTGGTCGGGTCTTGAGTCTTACTCAACTTTACACTTTACAATACATGCTAGAACTCCTTCTTTGACTGATCCATTTTGAACTCCTTCAAAATCTTGTCAAGGTATGTACTCATTGAAAATCTTATCAAGCGTCTTGATCTATCTCTATAGATCTTGATGCATGATCTATAAGCAGCTTCACCGAGGTCTTTCATTGAAAAATTCTTATTCAAGTATCCTTTTGTGCTATCCAGAAATTCTATATCATTTCCAATCAGTAATATGTCATCCACATATAATATCAGAAATGCTACAGAGCTCCCACCCACTTTCTTGTAAATGCAGGCTTCATCATAAGTCTGTATAAAACCATATGCTTTGATCACCTCATCAAAGCATGTATTCCAACTCTGAGATGCTTGCACCAGTCCATAGATGGATCGCTAGAGCTTGCACACTTTATTAGCACCTTTAGGATCGACAAAACCTTCTGGTTGCATCATATACAACTCTTATTTAAGAATTCCATTAAGGAATGCAGTTTTGACATCCATTTGCTAAATTTCATAATTATAAAATGCGGCAATTGATAAAATGATTTGGGCAGACTTAAGCATCGCTACGGTGAGAAAGTCTCATCATAGTCAACCCCTTGAACTTTTTGAAAATCTTTTTGCGACAAATCGTGCTTTATAGATAGTAACATTACCATCAACGTCAGTCTTCTTCTTGAAAATCCATTTATTCTCCATGGCTTGCCAATCACCGGGCAAGTCCACCAAAGTCCACACTTTGTTCTCATACATGGATCCTATCTCAGATTTCATGGCCTCAAGCCATCCGTTGGAATCTGGGCTTATCATAGCTTCTTCATAGTTCGTAGGTTCGCCATGGTCTAGTAACATGACTTCCAGGACAGGATTACCGTACCACTCTGGTGCGGAACGTGCTATGTTTGACCTATGAGGTCCAGTAGTAACTTGATCTGAAGTTTCATGATCATCATCATTGGCTTCCTCTCTAGTCAGTATAGGCATCACGGGAACAGATTTCTCTCATGTACTACTTTCCAATTCGAGAGAAGGTACAAATACCTCATCAAGTTCTACTTTCCTCCCACTCACTTCTTTCGAGAGAAACCCCTTCTCTAGAAATGATCCATTCTTGGCAACAAAGATCTTGCCTTTGGATCTATGGTAGAAGGTGTACCCAATTGTTTCCATAGGGTATCCTATGAAGACGCACTTCTCTGATTTGGGTTCGAGCTTATTAGGCTCAAGCCTTTTGACATAAGTGTCACAACCCCAAACTTTAAGAAACGACAACTTAGGTTTCTTGCCAAACCATAGTTCATACGGTGTCACCTCAACGAATTTAGACGGTACCCTATTTAACGTGAATGCAGCTGTCTCTAATGCATAACCCCAAAACGATAGTGGTAAATCGGTAGGAGACATCATAGATCGCACCATAACTAATAAAGTACGGTTACGACGTTCGGACACACCATTACGCCGTGGTTGAAGGAAATATGCCCTAGAGGCAATAATAAAGTTTGTTATTTATATTTCCTTATATCATGATAAATGTTTATTATTCATGCTAGAATTGTATTAACCGGAGACTTAGTACATGTGTGAATACATAGACAAAATAGAGTGTCCCTAGTATGCCTCTACTAGACTAGCTCGTTAATCAAAGATGGTTAAGTTTCCTGACCATAGACATGTGTTGTCATTTGATGAACTGGATCACATCATTAGAGAATGATGTGATGGACAAGACCCATCTGTTAGCTTAGCATAATGATCGTTAAGTTTTATTGCTATTGCTTTCTTCATGACTTATACATATTCTTCTGACTATGAGAATATGCAACTCCCGAATACCGGAGGAACACCTTGTGTGCTATCAAACATCACAACATAACTGGGTGATTATAAAGATGCTCTACAGGTGTCTCTGAAGGTGTTTGTTGGGTTGGCATAGATCGATATTAGGATTTGTCACTCTGAGTATCGGAGAGGTATCTTTGGGCCCTCTCGGTAATGCACATCACTATAAGCCTTGCAAGCAATGTGACTAATGAGTTAGTTACGGGATTATGCATTACAGAACGAGTAAAGAGACTTGCCGGTAACGAGATTGAACTAGGTATGATGATACCGACGATCGAATCTCGGGCAAGTAACATACCGATGACAAAGGGAATAACGTATGTTGTTATTGTGGTTTGACCGATAAAGATCTTCATAGAATATGTAGGAACTAATATGAGCATCCAGGTTCCGCTATTGGTTATTGATCGTAGATGTGTCTCGGTCATGTCTACATAGTTCTCGAACCCGTAGGATCCGCACACTTAACGTTCGATGACGATTTGTATTATGAGTTATGTGTTTTGGTGACCGAAGTTTGTTCAGAGTCCCGGATGAGATCACGGACATGATGAGGAGTCTCGAAATGGTCGAGAGGTAAAGATTCATATATTGGAAGGTAGTGTTCGGGCATCGGATGGTTCCGAGTGATTCGGGTATTTTTTCGGAGTACCAAGGGGTTACCGAACCCCCCCCGGGGAAGTGTTGGGCCTACATGGGCCTAAGCGAGAGAGAGGGAAGCCCGCGGGGGGTGGCGCGCTGTAACGCCCTCGATGCGGCTATATCTCCCACGTGTCGAGGCACGACTTAGAGGCATAACCGCATTGAAAGCAATGTCGCAAGTTAGGCAATCATCACAACATCCCATGTAATATAAATAATAAAGGGGAGATACATAGTTGGCTTACACTCGCCACGTCAATCAAAGTACATAAAATAGCATTACATCATTCAAACACTCATGGCCCGACTACGGCGCCAAAATAAAAGATAACCCAACATGCGAGACGGTCCCGATCACCCCCAACTGGGCACCACTACTGATCATCAGGGAAAGACACGTAGTATCGTTGAGAGTCCTCATCAAACTCCCACTTTAGCTTGAGCGCATCACCTGGAGCGGAATCATCAGGCCCTGCATATGGTTTGGAAGTAATCTGTGAGCCACAGGGACTCAGCAATCTCGCACCCTCGCGATCAAGACTATTTAAGCTTAATAGGTAAGGCAAGGTAATATATGTGGAGCTGCGGCAAGCGACTAGCATATATGGTGGCTATCCTGTTCGCAAAAGAGAGAGAGAAGAGGAGGCAAAGCGCGATCGAGAAACTAGAGGGCATCCTGCGGCAAGCATTACTCCAACACCGTGTTCACTTCCCGGACTCCGCTGAGAAGAGACCATCACGGTAACTCACACGGTTGATTCATTTTAATTAAGTTAAGGTTCAAGTTATCTACAACCGGACATCAACAAATTCCCATCTGCCCATAACCGCAGGCACGGCTTTCGAAAGTTCAAATCCCTTCACGGGAGTCCCAACTTAGCCCATGACAAGCTCTCATGGTCAACGAAGGAATAGACCTCCTCCCGAGACGTTCCGATCAGACTCGGTATCTCGGTTCTTCAAGACACTTCGACAGGTTAAAACAAATCCAGCAACACCGCCCGAATGTGCCGACAAATCCCGATAGGAGCTGCACATATCTCATTCTCAGGTCACACTCAGATGAGCACTCCATACAACTAAAACCAAACCTCGAGTTTCCCCGAGGGGGCACTGCACAGGACTCTAGTTTGGACCAACACTCAGAGGAGCACTGGCCCAGGGGGGCTTAAATAAGATGACCCTCGGGCTCCGAAAACCCAAGGGAAAAAGAGGCTAGGTGGCAAATGGTAAAACCAAGGTTGGGCATTGCTGGAAAAGCTTTAATTAAGGCGAACTATCAAGGGGTTCCCATTATCACCCAACCGCGCAAGGGACGCAAAATCTGGGAACATAACACCGATATGACGGAAACTAGGGCGGCAAGAGTGGAACAAAACACTAGGCGAGAGGCCGAGCCTTCCACCCTTTACCAAGTATATAGATGCATTAAGATAACAAGATAATATAACGATATCCCAACAAGTAAAATAATGTTCCAACAAGGAACGGTCTCCAATCTTCACCTGCAACTAGCAACGCTATAAGAGGGGCTGAGCAAAGCGGTAACATAGCCAATCAACGGTTTGCTAGGACATGGTGGGTTAGAGGTTTGACATGGCAATTTGGGAGGCATGAAAGCAAGTGGTAGGCATCGTAGCATAGGCATAGCAAAAGAGCGAGCATCTAGCAAAGCAAAGATAGTAGTGATTTCGAGGGTATGATCATCTTGCCTGCAATGTTGTCAGAGTTGACTGGATCCTCGAAAGCAAACTCAACGGGCTCCTTGTTAGCGAACTCGTCTCCTGGCTCTACCCAAACAAAACAAACAAGCAACAAGGACACAATCAACCACGTGCAAGGCTCAAACAATATGATGCAAAGATGGTATGCTATGCGGGATGCGATGCGGGATGCATATGCAAGATGTGACAGGGAATGAATGAACCTGGTCTCAACTTGGAAATCCAAGTGTGCCACTGGAAATATGAGATGAAATCACTTGAAAACGATATAAAGAACGCCGGAATCGGAGTTACGGTTTGGAAATGGCAAGCGATTCAAATATGACCACGTTCTGCGATTTACAGCAAGTAGCCATCTAAATGCAACAAGATGAACATGCTACAGCATCCAAACATGGCATAAAAATACATGGCAGGAATCCTTTCACGATGCTTAACAAAAGTCTAGCACCGAGCTACGGCCAATTCATCCATTAACAAGTTCAAACAAGCATGGCAAAAATGCATATGGTAAATAGATTTCAGACTTAATGAAATTAACACTTGTCTGGAATGTCAGATCAGATAGCACACTTTGGAGCAACAAAACTACATGCTACAGGACCTGAACATGGCAAGCATGGCATGGAGCTACTCAAAGAGCTTAACAAAAGTCCCTTAGTGACCTTGAGCCCAAAGGGATCAGAAAATACAATTGCAAGCATGTGAACATGGCAAAAACATAATCAGTTCTCAGACTTAGTGAAAACTGGAGCATGCTGAAAACAGATATCAAGTAGGCATGTTTACGAGCTCGATGCACTCACTACAGAGCAAGTCATGACAAGCTAAGCATACACCCATCAAGAATACACAAAATGCAAGTTAGACATGGCAAGAGCAATAGGATAGCATGCACGGATCAACTACAACAACATCGGCAAAATCGCTAACAAGTAGACAATCTGCCCAGATTCACGAAATGACAAAAGTAGAGCTCGATTGACTCAAGCTAGGGTGCTCCATAATTGCAAACAAAGACATGGATGGATAGAGCACTACAATATTAGCAAAACATCCTTACTGATCATCCTCAAAAGAGGCACGGATCACTAGGAAACAACATGAACATATGGCCATATGAGATAAACAGCTCAAGGACTTGGTGGAAATGCTAAGTCCCTGAAATCAGCATTAACAAATGCCTCACTTAGCAAGCTTGTGCTAGTCACCACACACATCACAAAAATACATGGGTTGCACCTCTGGAAAGATGGCAAATCCCTTAACAAAACATATGTAGAGCTCAGGGGCATATCATGCACACATTAATCATGGCAAAAATGACAAATATCTGATTGGAGCAGCAGATCTGACAATTATCTCAAATAGCACTCTTCTAACAGCATTTCGGGCATCAAGATGAACTCAAATGAAAATGATGCAATGATATGAAATGATGTGCTCTCTGAGACAAACATTTTGATATGCTATATGCCCAAAACGGAGCTACGGATGAGGAGTTACGATGCAATGAACATAACCAAAATATTAGGGTTTCGGGCAAAAGTCAACCCGAGATATTTGGATATAGATCCAGATCCGGGTGCACGGGTTACGAGGTTGGCCGGAGCTTCGCCGGAGATGGAGGAGAACGGCCGGACGGCGAGGGGCCGGCGAGGGGCGCCGCGGCCGAAGCGGTGGCCGAGCGGGGCGGCCACGACGGCCGGCGTCGAAGGGGGCGCGCGGGCGGCGCGGGTCGGTCGGGCGGCGCCGGCGGCGACCTTGGGCGATGGCGGGACGGCGGATCGCGGCGGAGGCGGCGGACGCCGGTGGCGGGCGGCGGCCGGAGCGCGGGGAGATGGAGGCGGGCGCGGGCGGTGCGGCTCCGGGCCGGCGCGGTAGGTGGAGGCGGCGGCGAACCGGAAGGCGACAAGTGGCGGCGGCGGCGCGGGTCGGACGTGTCCGGCCCGGCGAGTTTTTGTCCGGCGGCGGTGGATCTGGAATTTTAGGGTTTCGCCCGGGATTTGAAATGTGGGGATCTATATATAGGCATAGAGGGAGCTAGGATAGTCCAAATGAGGTGCGGTTTTTGGCCACGCGATCGTGATCGAATGCTCTAGATGATGGAGAGGGTTTTGGTGGGTTTTGGGCCAAATTGGAAGGGTGTTGGGCTGCAACACACACGAGGCTTTTTTGGTCCCTCGGTTAACCGTTGGAGTATCAAACGAAGTCCAAATGGTACGAAACTTGACAGGCGGTCTACCGGAAGTAAACCAAGGCCGCTTGGCAAATCTTGGTCCAATCCGGAAATGTTTAATCCCCACACACGAAAGAAAGGTAGAAATGACCACCGGAGGATAACGAAGCACCGAATGCAAAACGAACAACGGGGAAAATGCTCGAATGCATGAGATGAACACATATGCAAATGCAATGCACATGATGACATGATATGAGATGCATGACAACGATAACAACACACGGAGACAAAAACCCGAGCCCAAGAAAATAAAATAACTTAAGGCCGGAAACGGCAAGAGTTGGAGTACGTATTAGGAAAGTCATATCCGGGGTGTTACAACACTCCACCACTACGAAAGGATCTCGTCCCGAGATCTAGGACTGAAAGAACGCCGGGTACTCAGAACGGAGGTGATCCTCGTGTTCCCAGGTAGCTTCACAGTCGGAATGGTGTGACCACTTGACTTTGAGGAATTTGATTGACTTGTTGCGAGTCTTGCGTTCAGTCTCTTCAAGAATAGCAACTGGGTGCTCATGATAAGAGAGATCTTCTTGGAGCTCAATGTCCTCGAAGTTGACGGTGCGGTCAGGAGTCTTGAAGCACTTTCAAAGCTGAGAGACATGGAATGCGTCATGAACATTTGCAAAGTTTGAAGGAAACTCGAGTTGATAGGCGAGATCGCCTCTCTTCCTGACAATCTTGAAAGGTCCCACGTATCTAGGGGCAAGCTTCCCTTTGATACCGAAGCGACGAGTACCTTTCATAGGAGAGACGCGGAGGTAAACATGATCTCCGATCTCGAAAGCCAAATCACGGTGCTTACTATCATAGTAGCTCTTCTGGCGGGATTGGGCTGCTTTGAGGTTATCTCGAATGACTTTGCACATTTCCTCTGCCTCTGTGATTAAGTCATTACCGAGAAGCTGACGTTCACCGGTTTCAGACTAGTTGAGAGGGGTACGGCACTTCCTGCCATACAGAATTTCAAATGGGGCCTTGCCCGAACTTGCTTGAAAACTGTTGTTGTAGGAGAATTCAGCATAAGGAAGACAATCCTCCCACTTCATGCCGAAGGAGATCACACAAGCCCTGAGCATATCTTCAAGAATCTGGTTGACACGCTCGACTTGACCGCTAGTTTGATGATGGAAAGCTGTGCTAAAGCGGATGTTGGTACCCATGGCCTTCTGAAAAGAATCCCAAAACTTGGAGGTAAAGATGCTGCCATGGCCTGAAGAGATCACCTGTGGAATACCATGCAGAGAGACAATTCGAGAGGTATAGAGTTCCGCCAATTGAGCTACGGTGATAGACTCTTTGATAGGCAGAAAATGAGCCACTTTGGTGAGTTTGTCGATGACAACGAATATAGCATCATTGCCACGCTTGGACTTTGGAAACCCCGTCACGAAGTCCATCTCAATGTGGTCAAACTTCCATTCTGGAATGGCAAGAGGTTGGAGGAGACCCGCTGGCCTTTGGTGTTCTGCCTTCACTCTTCTGCAGACATCACACTTATTCATGAATTGAGCAATCTCTCGCTTCATTCGAGTCCACCAATAAGCCTGCTTGAGGTCCTGATACATCTTCGTGCTCCCAGGGTGGATGAAGAGGAGAGAATTGTGAGCCTCGTTCATGATCACTTTACGAAGGTCACCTTTGGGTACAACAATACGATCCTCGAAGAAGAGAATATCCTTGTCATCAAGGCGGTAGCACTTGTACTTGGGTTGACTCTTGGCAATCCCAATCTTCACCTTCTTCACCATAGCATCAAGAAGCTGGGCTTGGCGAATCTGATCTTCCAAGGTAGGAGAGACTTGAAGGTTGGCGAGGAAACCTTGAGGAACAACTTGCAGATTAAGTTTGCGAAAAGCTTCACAAAGCTCGGGTTGATAAGGCTTGATAATCAGACTGTTGCAATAAGCTTTCCTGCTCAAAGCGTCAGCAATCACATTGGCCTTGCCTGGAGTATACTCGATACTCGGATTATACTCTTGAATCATTTCGACCCATCGAGTCTGCCTGAGGTTGAGATTAGGCTAAGTGAAGATGTATTTGAGACTCTTGTGATCAGTGAAAATGTCCACTTTTCTTCCCAATAAGAGATGTCTCCAAGTCAAAAGAGCATGCACAACTGCCGCCAACTTGAGATCATGAGTGGGGTAGTTCTTCTCGTTGGGTTTCAACTGGCAAGAGGTATAAGCAACAACTTTCTTCTCTTGCATCAACACTGCGCCAAGACCTTGGAGAGAGGCATCACAAAAGACCTCGTACGGTTTGGATTCATCAGGCGGAGTGAGAACTGGAGCAGTGACCAATTTCTCTTTCAAAGTGTTGAAAGCAATGTCACACTCCGGAGACCAAACGTACTTGACGTGCTTCTGGAGAAGATTTGAGAGAGGCTTCGCGATCTTAGAAAAGTTTTCAACAAATCTTCGGCAATAGCTTGCGAGACCGAGGAAGCTACGAAGTTGCTTCACGTTCTGAGGAGGTTCCCAATTCACAATTACAGACACCTTCTCAGGATTCACTGCAATGCCCTTGGCCGAGATGATATGACCAAGATAAAGAACCTCATCGAGCCAAAATTCACACTTGGAGAACTTGGTGTAGAACTGGTGTTCCCTCAGCTTATCGAGTACCAAACGCAAGTGCTTGGCATGATCTTCCTTGTTCTTCGAGAAAACCAAAATGTCATCGAGATAGACCAAAACGAAGTCATTGGTGTAGGCGTTGAAGATGAAGTTCATCATGCGGGAGAAAGTCGGAGGAGCATTGATGAGGCCAAAAGACATGACAGTGTATTCATATGAACCATAGCTTGTCCTGCAAGCCGTCTTGGGAATATCTTGCTCACGGATTCGAATCTGATGATAACCCATACGGAGATCAAGCTTGGAGAATACTTGGGCACCTTTGTGGTGTTCGAACAGCTCATTGATGTTGGGAAGTGGATATTTGTTCTTGATGGTCTTCTTGTTCAATGGACGGTAATCGACACAAAGTCGGTCCATTCCATCCTTCTTCTTCACAAAAAGAACACCACAACCCCACGGAGAAGAACTAGGCCGGATGAGACCCATTCTCTCTTGAAATGGTCACATATCCATAAATTGAGAAGCCACTTAGAATTTAGGTAGAGAAATAAATCAACAAGGTACGGATCAAGAACGAATACTCGGTAAGAAATCCCAATCTCAAACCAAATATCCGTGGAAGAAGAACTAGAGCTACAAGAATTCCCACCTATGAAACTCCCGAACCTTTCCGGTTATGCAATCAGGTGTTGGGGATACAGGGGAAGCATAATATCTCACCAAAATCTAGCAAATCCTACATCCAGCTGTATCCATCCTTCAACACATAACCGAGAAAAACTTCGGAAACCATCTACCTCAACCTTCGAAAAGCATCCGTTATACAAGTTATGGCGATACTCCCGAACTCCCGCCCCAGTACTGGGTGGCGTCGAGGTTATCTCACCAACGAACTGCATAAAAGAGATTTTCGATGTCGGCGTACTAAACTCAGGTATTCCAGAACTGCAACGATAAAATTATGACGACAACACCTCAGAGCTCAACTCCCCGGGACACTTCCACAAAACCCCTGACAGGAGGCACCAAGACAATGTTCTCGTCATAAAACCATCGGAACGATTCCAAGATACCCGCGTGATCCTAAATTTTTTTAGTGAAATTTGAGAAGAGAAGAGTCAAAACTCTACGTCAGGATGCCTTACCAGAGCGATGAGGAGACTGGGAAGTAAAAAGAATTCCTAAACTCTCCGATATATAATTCCTAAATGACTCAAAACATTTTTTCAGACACAACTCGGCCGCTAGAAACGATCAAGCAATGGGGCTCCTAAGGTCGGGGAAGGCTCTGATACCAACTTGTAACACCCTCGATGCGGCTATATCTCCCACATGTCGAGGCACGACTTAGAGGCATAACCGCATTGAAAGCAATGTCGCAAGTTAGGCAATCATCACAACATCCCATGTAATATAAATAATAAAGGGGAGATACATAGTTGGCTTACACTCGCCACGTCAATCAAAGTACATAAAATAGCATTACATCATTCAAACACTCATGGCCCGACTACGATGCCAAAATAAAAGATAACCCAACATGCGAGATGGTCCTGATCACCCCCAACTGGGCACCACTACTGATCATCAGGGAAAGACACGTAGTATCGTTGAGAGTCCTCGTCGAACTCCCACTTGAGCTCGAGCGCGTCACCTGGAGCGGAATCATCAGGCCCTGCATCTGGTTTGGAAGTAATCTGTGAGCCACAGGGACTCAACAATCTCGCACCCTCGCGATCAAGACTATTTAAGCTTAATAGGTAAGGCAAGGTAATATATGTGGAGCTGCGGCAAGCGACTAGCTTATATGGTGGCTATCCTGTTCGCAAAAGAGAGCGAGAAGAGGAGGCAAAGCGCAATCGAGAAACTAGAGGGCATCCTGCGGCAAGCATTACTCCAACACCGTGTTCACTTCCCGGACTCCGCCGAGAAGAGACCATCACGGTAACTCACACGGTTGATTCATTTTAATTAAGTTAAGGTTCAAGTTATCTACAACCGGACATTAACAAATTCCCATCTGCCCATAACCGCGGGCACGGCTTTCAAAAGTTCAAATCCCTGCAGGGGAGTCCCAACTTAGCCCATGACAAGCTCTCACGGTCAACGAAGGAATAGACCTCCTCCCGAGACGTTCCGATCAGACTCGGTATCTCGGTTCTTCAAGACACTTCGACAGGTTAAAACAAATCCAGCAACACCGCCCGAATGTGCTGACAAATACCGATAGGAGCTGCACATATCTCGTTCTCAGGGTACACTCAGATGAGCGCTCCATACAACTAAAACCAAACCTCGAGTTTCCCCGAGGGGGCGCTGCACAGGACTCTAGTTTGGACCAACACTCAGAGGAGCACTGGCCCAGGGGGGCTTAAATAAGATGACCCTCGGGCTCCGAAAACCCAAGGGAAAAAGAGGCTAGGTGGCAAATGGTAAAACCAAGGTTGGGCATTGCTGGAAAAGCTTTAATCAAGGCAAACTATCAAGGGGTTCCCATTATCACCCAACCGCGCAAGGAACGCAAAATCCGGGAACATAACACCGGTATGACGGAAACTAGGGCGGCAAGAGTGGAACAAAACACTAGGCGAGAGGCCGAGCCTTCCACCCTTTACCAAGTATATAGATGCATTAAGATAACAAGATATTATAATGATATCCCAACAAGTAAAATAATGTTCCAACAAGGAACGGTCTCCAATCTTCACCTGCAACTAGCAACACTATAAGAGGGGCTGAGCAAAGCGGTAACATAGCCAATCAACGGTTTGCTAGGACATGGTGGGTTAGAGGTTTGACATGGAAATTTGGGAGGCATGAAAGCAACTGGTGGGCATCATAGCATAGGCATAGCAAAAGAGCGAGCATCTAGCAAAGCAAAGATAGTAGTGATTTCGAGGGTATGATCATCTTGCTTGCAATGTTGTCAGAGTTGACTGGATCCTCGAAAGCAAACTCAACGGGCTCCTCGTTAGTGAACTCGTCTCCCGGCTCTACCCAAACAAGACAAACAAGCAACAAGGACACAATCAACCACGTGCAAGGCTCAAACAATATGATGCAAAGATGGTATGCTATGCGGGATGCGATGCGGGATGCATATGCAAGATGTGACAGGGAATGAATGAACCTGGCCTCAACTTGGAAATCCAAGTGTGCCACTAGAAAGATGAGATGAAATCGCTTGAAAACGATATAAAGAACGCCGGAATCGGAGTTACAGTTTGGAAATGGCAAGCGATTCAAATATGACCACGTTCTGCGATTTACAGCAAGTAGCCATCTAAATGCAACAAGATGAACATGCTACAGCACCCAAACATGGAATAAAAATATATGGCAGGAATCCATTCATGATGCTTAACAAAAGTCTAGCACTGAGCTACGGCCAATTCATCCATTAACAGGTTCAAACAAGCATGGCAAAAATGCATATGGTAAACAGATTTCAGACTTAATGAAATTAACACTTGTCTGGAATGTCAGATCAGATAGCACACTTTGGAGCAACAAAACTACATGCTACAGGACCTGAACATGGCAAAGTAAAGCATGGCATGGAGCTACTCAAAGAGCTTAACAAAAGTCCCTTAGTGACCTTGAGCCAAAAGGGATCAGAAAATACAATTGCAAGCATGTGAACATGGCAAAAACATAATCAGTTCTCAGACTTAGTGAAAATTGGAGCATGCTGAAAACAGATATCAAGTAGGCATGTTTACGAGCTCGATGCACTCACTACAGAGAAAGTCATGACAAGCTAAGCATACACCCATCAAGAATACACAAAATGCAAGCTAGAAATGGCAAGAACAATAGCATAGCATGCACGGATCAACTACAACAACATCGGCAAAATCGCTAACAAGTAGACAATCTGCCTAGATTCACGAAATGACAAAAGTAGAGCTCGATTGACTCAAGCTAGGATGCTCCATAATTGCAAACAAAGACATGGATGGATAGAGCACTATAATATTAGCAAAACATCCTTACTGATCATCCTCAAAAGAGGCACGGATCACTAGGAAACAACATGAACATATGGCCATATGAGATAAGCAGCTCAAGGACTTAGTGGAAATGCTAAGTCCCTGAAATCAGCATTAACAAATGCCTCACTTAGCAAGCTTGTGCTAGTCACCACACAAATCACAAAAATACATGGGTTGCACCTCTGGAAAGATGGCAAAACCCTTAACAAAACATATGTAGAGCTTAGGGGCATATCATGCACACATTAATCATGGCAAAAATGACAAATATCTAATTGGAGTAGCAAATCTGACAATTATCTCAAATAGCACTCTTCTAACAGCATTTCGGGCATCAAGATGAACTCAAATGAAAATGATGCAATGAGATGAAATGATGTGCTCTTTGAGGCAAACATTTTGATATGCTATATGTCCAAAACGGAGCTATGAATGAGGAGTTACGATGCAATGAACATAGCCAAAATATTAGGGTTTCGGGCAAAAGTCAACCCAAGATATTTGGATCTAGATCCAGATCCGGGTGCACGGGTTACGAGGTTGGCCGGAGCTTCGCCGGAGATGGAGGAGAACGGCCGGACGGCGAGGGGCCGGCGAGGGGCGCCGCGGCCGAAGCGGTGGCCGGGCGG
>NC_041384.1:363930975-364128416 GCF_002162155.2 Triticum dicoccoides | reverse complement strand
CGGAGCGCGGGGAGATGGAGGCGGGCGTGGGCGGCGCGTCTCCGGGCCGGGAGGGCCTCCCGCGGGCTCTCCGGGCTGGCGCGGTAGGTGGAGGCAGCGGCGAACCGGAAGGCGACAAGTGGCGGCGGCGGCGCGGGTCGGACGTGTCCGGCCCGGCGAGTTTTTGTCCGGCGGCGGCGGATCTGGGATTTTAGGGTTTCGCTCGGGATTTGAAATGTGGGGATCTATATATAGGCATAGAGGGAGCTAGGAGAGTCCAAATGAGGTACGGTTTTCGGACACGCGATCGTGATCGAACGCTCTAGATGATGGAGAGGGTTTTGGTGGGTTTTGGGCCAAATTGGAAGGGTGTTGGGCTGCAACACACACGAGGCCTTTTCGGTCCCTCGGTTAACCGTTGGAGTATCAAACGAAGTCCAAATGGTATGAAACTTGACAGGCGGTCTACCAGTAGTAAACCAAGGCCGCTTGGAAAATCTCGGTCCAATCCGGAAATGTTTAATCCCCACACACGAAAGAAAGGTAGAAATGACCACCGGAGGAGAACGAAGCGCCGGAATGCAAAACAGACAACGGGGAAAATGCTCGAATGCATGAGATGAACACGTATGCAAATGCAATGCACATGATGACATGATATGAGATGCATGACAACGATAACAACACATGGAGACAAAAACCCAAGCCCGAGAAAATAAAATAACTTAAGGCCAGAAACGGCAAGAGTTGGAGTACATATTAGGAAAGTCATATCCGGGGTGTTACACGCGTGCCCCCCTCCTAGGGAGTCCGAATAGGACAAGGAGGAGGGGGTGTGGCCCCCCTTTCCCTTTCCCTCTCCCTCTCCTTCCTTTTCCCTCCGGTGGAAGAAAGGAAAAAAGGGGGGGTGAATCCTACTAGGAGTGGAGTCCTAGTAGGACTGCCCCCCATGGGGCGCCCCTCCTGGACGTCGGCCTCCTCCTCCCCTTCTTTATATATGGGGGCGGGGGGCACCCCAAAGGCACATCAATTGTTCTCTTAGCCGTGTGGGGTGCCCCCTCCACAGTTTGCTCCTCCGGTCATAGCGTCGTAGTACTTAGGCAAAGCTCTGCGCGGATCACATCTCCATCACCGTCACCATGCCATCGTGCTGACGGAACTCTCCCTTGACCCTCTGTTGGATCAACAGTTCGAGGGATGTCATCGAGTTGAACGTGTGTTGAACACGGAGGTGCCATACATTCGGTACTAAGATTGCTTGGATCGCGAAGACGTTTGACTACATCAACCGCGTTAACCTAATGCTTCCGCTTTCGGTCTACAAGGGTACGTGGACACACTCTCCCCCTCTCATTGCTATGCATCTCCTAGATAGATCTTGTGTGATCGTAGGAAATTTTTTGAAATTGCATGCTACGTTCCCCAACAGTGGCATCCAAGTCAGGTCTATGCGTAGATGATATGCACGAGTAGAGCACAAAGAGTTGTGGGCGATAATAGTCATACTGCTTACCACCAACATCTTATTTTGATTCGGCGGTATTGTTGGATGAAGCAGCCCGGACCAACATTACATGACCACGTTCATGAGACCAGTTCTACCGACGTGCTTTGCAACAGGTGGCTGGCGGGTGTCTGTTTCTCCAACTTTAGTTGAATCGAATTTGACTATGGTCGGTCCTTGTTGAAGGTAAACATCACACTTGACGAAAAATTGTTGTGGTTTTGATGCGTAAGTAAGAATGGTTCTTGCTAGAAGCCCGTAGCAGCCATGTAAAAATTGCAACAACAAAGTAGAGGACGTCTAACTTGTTTTTGCAGGGCATGTTGTGATGTGATATGGTCAAGATGTGATGAGATATAAATTGCTATATGAGATGATCATGTTTTGTAAAAGTTATTGGCAACTGGCAGGGGCCTTATGGTTGTCGCTTTATTGTATGAAATGCAATTGCCATGTAATTGCTTTACTTTATCACTAAGCGGTAGCGATAATCGTAGAAGCAATAGTTGGTGAGACGACAACGACGCTACGATGGAGATCAAGGTGTCAAGCCGGTGACGATGGAGATCATGACGGTGCTTTGGAGATGGAGATCAAAAGCACAAGATGATGATGGCCATATCATGTCACATATTTTTATTGCATGTGATGTTTATCTTTTATGCATCTTATTATGCTTACTACCTCGGTAGAATTATAAGATGATCCCTCACTAAATTTCAATGTATAACTGTTCTCCCTGAGTATGCACCATTGCTATAGTTCGTCGTGCCGAGACACCATGTGATGATCGGGTGTGATAAGCTCTACGTTCACATACAATGGGTGCAAGCCAGTTTTGCACGTGCAAAATACTCGGGTTAAACTTGACGAGCCTGGCATATGCATATATGTCCTCGGAACACTGAGACCGAAAGGTCGAACGTGAATCATATAGTAGATATGATCAACATAGAGATGTTCACCATTGAAAACTACTCCATCTCACGTGATGATCGGACATGGTTTAGTTGATATGGATCACGTGATCATTTAGATGGCTAGAGGGATGTCTATCTAAGTGGGAGTTCGTTAGTAATATGATTAATTGAACTTTAATTTATCATGAACTTAGTCCTGATAGTTTTGCATATCTATGTTGTTGTAGATCAATGGCCCGTGCTACCGTCCCTTTGAATTTTAATGCGTTCCTAGAGAAAGCTAAGTTGAAAGATGATGGTAGCAACTACATGGACTGGGTCCGTAACTTGAGGATTATCCTCATTGCTGCACAGAAGAATTACGTCCTAGAAGCACCGCTAGGTGCAAGACCCACTGCAGGAGCAACTTCGGATGTTATGAACGTCTGGCAGAGCAAAGATGATGACTACTCGATAGTTCAGTGTGCCATGCTTTACTTAGAATCGGGACTTCAAAGACATTTTGAACGTCATGGAGCATATGAGATGTTCTAGGAGTTGAAGTTAATATTTCAAGCAAATTCCCGGGTTGAGAGATATGAAGTCTCCAACAAGTTCTATAGCTGCAAAATGGAGGAGAATAGTTCTGTCAGTGAACACATACTCAGAATGTCTGGGTACCATAACCACTTGACTCAGTTGGGAGTTAATCTTCCTGATGATAGTGTCATTGACAGAGTTCTTTAATCACTGCCACCAAGCTATAAAGGCTTCATGATGAACTATAATATGCAAGGGATGGAAAAGACTATTCCCGAGCTCTTCGCGATGCTAAAGGTCGCGGAGGTAGAAATCAAGAAGGAGCATCAAGTGGTGATGGTTAACAAGACCACTAGTTTCAAGAAAAAGGGCAAAGGGAAGAAGGGGAACTTCAAGAAGAATAGCAAGCAAGTTGCTGCTCCCGGGAAGAAGCCCAAGTCTGGACCTAAGCATGAAACTGAGTGCTTTTACTGCAAAGGGACTGGTCACTAGAAGCAGAACTGCCCCAAGTATTTGGCGGATAAGAAGGATGGCAAAGTGAAAGGTATATTTGATATACATGTTATTGATGTGTACCTTACTAATGCTCATAGTAGCGCCGGGGTATTTGATACTGGTTCTGTTGCTCATATTTGCAACTCGAAACAGGGGCTATGGATTAAATAAGATTGGCTAAGGATGAGGTGACGATGCACGTCGGAAATGGTTCCAAGGTTGATGTGATCGTCGTCGGCATGCTACCTCTACATCTACCGTCGGGATTAGTTTTAGACTTGAATAATTGTTATTTGGTGCCAGCGTTGAGCATGAACATTATATCTGGATCTTGTTTGATGCGAGACGGTTATTCATTTAAATCGGAGAATAATGGATGTTCTATTTATATGAGTAATATCTTTTATAGTCATGCACCCTTGATGAGTGGTCTATTTTAGTTGAATCTCGATCGTAGTGATACACATATTCATATTATTGAAGCCAAAAGATGCAAAGTTAATAATGATAGTGCAACTTATTTGTGGCACTACCATTTAGGTCATATTGGTGTAAAGCGCATGAAGAAACTCCATGCTGATGGACTTTTGGAATCACTTGATTATGAATCACTTGATGCTTGTGAACCATGCCTCATGGGCAAGATGACTAAAACTCAGTTCTCCGAAACAATGGAGCGAGCCACTGACTTATTGAAAATAATACATACTGATGTATGCGGTCCGATGAGTGTTGAGACTCACGGTGAGTATCGTTATTTTCCGACCTTCACAGATGATTTGGGAAGATATGGGTGTATCTACTTAATGAAACATAAGTCTGAAACATTTGAAAAGTTCAAAGAATTTCAGAGTGAAGTGGAAAATCATCGTAACAAGAAAATAAAGTTTCTATGATCTGATCGTGGAGGTGAATATTTGAGTTATGAGTTTGGTCTTCATTTGAAACAATGTGGAATAGTTTCACAACTCACGCCACCTGGAACACCACAGCGTAATGGTGTGTCCGAACGTCGTAACCGTACTTTATTAGATATAGTGTGATCTATGATGTCTCTTACCGATTTACCACTATCGTTTTGGGGTTATGCTTTAGAGAAAGTTGCATTCACGTTAAATAGGGCACCATCTAAATCCATTGAGACGACACATGAACTGTGGTTTAGCAAGAAACCCGAGCTGTCGTTTATTATAGTTTGGGGCTGCCATGCTTATGTGAAAAAGCTTCAAACTGATAAGCTCGAACCCAAATCAGAGAAATGTGTCTTCATAGGATACCCAAAGAAAACTGTTGGGTACACTTTCTATCACAGATCTGAAGGCAAGATATTTGTTGCTAAGAATGGATCCTTTCTAGAGAAGGAGTTTCTCTCGAAAGAAGTGAGTGGGAGGAAAGTAGAACTTGATGAGGTAATTGTACCTTCTCCCGAATTGGAAAGTAGTTCATCACAGAAATCAGTTCCAGTGATTCCTACACCAATTTGTGAGGAAGCTAATAATGATGATCATGAAACTTCAGATCAAGTTACTACCGAACCTCGTAGGTCAACCAGAGTATGGTCCGCACTAGAGTGGTATGGTAATCCTATTCTGGAGGTCAAGTTACTTGACCATGACGAACCTACGAACTATGAGGAAGCGATGATGAGCCCAAATTCCGCGAAATGGCTTGAGGCCATGAAATCTGAGATGGGATCCATGTATGAGAACAAAGTGTGGACTTTGGTTGACTTGCCCGATGATCGGCAAGCCATAGAGAATAAATGGATCTTCAAGAAGAAGACTGACGCTGACGGTAATGTTACTGTCTACAAAGCTCGACTTGTTGCAAAAGGTTTCCTACAAGTTCAAGGAGTTGACTATGTTGAGACCTTCTCACCCGTAGCGATGCTTAAGTCTGTCTGAATCGTGTTAGCCATTGTTGCATTTTATGATTATGAAATTTGCCAAATGGATGTCAAAATTGTATTCCTTAATGGATTTCTTAAGGAAGAGTTGTATATGATGCAATCAGAAGGTTTTGTCGATCCTAAAGGTGCTAACAAAGCGTGCAAGCTCCAGCGATCCATTTATGGACTGGTGCAAGCCTCTCCGAGTTGGAATATACGCTTTGATAGTGTGATCAAAGCATATGGTTTTATACAGAATTTTGGAGAAGCTTGTATTAACAAGAAAGTGAGTGGGAGCTTTGTAGCATTTCTAATATTATATGTGGATGACATATTCTTGATTGGAAATAATACCGAATTTCTGGATAGCATAAAAGGATACTTGAATAAGAATTTTTCAATGAAACACCTTGGTGAAGCTGCTTATATATTAGGCATCAAGATCTATAGAGATAGATCAAGACGCTTAATTGGACTTTCACAAAGCACATACCTTGATAAATTTTTGAAGAAGTTCAAAATGGATCAGTCAAAGAAAGGGTTCTTGCTTGTGTTACAAGGTGTGAAGTTGAGTCAGACTTAATGCCCGACCACTTTAGAAAATAGAGAGATAATGAAGGTCATTCCTTATGCCTCAGCCATAGGTTGTATCATGTATGCAATGTTGTGTACCAGACCTGATGTGTGCCTTGCTATAAGTTTAGCAAGGAGGTACCAAAGTAATCCAGGAGTGGATCACTGGACATCGGTCAAGTACATCCTGAAATACCTGAAAAGGACTAAGGATATGTTTCTCGTTTATGGAGGTGACAAAGAGCTTGTCGTAAGTGGTTACGTTGGTGCAAGCTTTGACACTGATCCGGATGACTCTAAGTCGCAAATCGGATACGTATTTATACTGAATGGTGGAGCTGTAAGTTGGTGCAGTTCCAAGCAGAGTGTCGTGGCGGGATCTACGTGTGAAGCGGAGTACATAGCTGCTTCGGAAGCAGCAAATGAAGGAGTCCGGATGAAGGAGTTCATATCCGATCTAGGTGTAATACCTAGTGCATCGGGTCCAATGAAAATCTTTTGTAACAATACTGGAGCAATTGCCTTGGCGAAGGAATCCATATTTCACAAGAGAACCAAACACATCAAGAGACGCTTCAATTCCATCCGCGATCAAGTCAAGGAGGGAGACATAGGGATTTGGAAGATACATATGGATCTGAATCTTGCAGACCCGTTGACTAAGCCTCTTTCACGAGCAAAACATGATCAGCACCAAGACTCCATGGGTGTTAGAATCATTACTATGTAATCTAGATTATTGAATCTAGTGCAAGTGGGAGACTGAAGGAAGTATGCCGTAGCGTGTAGCGACCCGACCTCAGACGGTCAAGTCTCTGTGCTTCAGTGTCATCCCTGGATCGGTAATGCTGACACACACAGTACTTGAATGGATTTATAACAGAGTAGCAATCACACACTTATTACATCGATAGTCTCAAAAAGAGAACTTATTATAATAAATATGGCTTAAGGCCATCTAAGTAAGATAACAACGGAAGGCTTGGAAGATAAAGTGAGTCCATCAACTCCAACGGCATAGCCGAGTGCATGACAAACGACCTAGCGCACCTTACTATTCGTCTGAAAAGTTTGCAACATGATACGTTGCAGCCCGAAACGGGTCGGCACATGGAATATGCTGGCAATTTAACACAGTAGAGCAAAGAACAGATAAATGCTATCACTACATGCATATATGGCTGGTGGAGGCTCTATGGTTATAATGTTTTTGCGAAAAGCCAATTTTCCCTACAACAAAGGAATATATTTTATTTTACTATCATGGTGGTTGAAACATTGAGAAGGTTCCTCCAACTCAATCGCAATAAAATTAATCATTATCAACCCAACAAATTAATTTAGAGTGATGAGATCAAATAAATAATTCAAGTACCAGATACTCAAGTTGTCCATAACCGAGGACACGGCTAACCATGATTAGTTTGTACACTCTGCAGAGGTTTTGCACACTTTTCCCCACAAGACTCGATCTTCTCCGTTGGATTTCTCGCACTACATGGTGTTTGAGAAACGGATGACCGAGACACAGTCTTTCGGAAACATTAACTCTAACCCTGGGTAGACAGTACCAACCTACATCCCCTACATCTGCTAGCCTACCACTGGAAGAGGTCATGCAACCTACTCAACTATGCTAGAGCCCATAATAGCTTGTGGCTGCACACGAAAGTTTCTAGCATGAACAATCTTATGATCCCTTTGAGCCTGGGTGGCTAACCATAGGATGATCACACGGGTACTCCGGGATATCCTAGGACAACACTGGATTCTCCAGGTGCCCGCAACCAATCCACCCGGATGTGTATTTAAGTAGCCACCTTATGTTAACCATTAATTAACAATCTCACATCTGTCATGGATACACTCAAACCCAAACCACGTCTACGAGCATAGCATGACAATAAGTAGCATAACATAGAAGTAACTCCCAGGGTTTGATAATAAAAGGGTAATAGGTTCTACCTCACCATCTACTTCCCAAACCCACAAGTTAAGAGATCCTACTCATGCAATGTTTGAGGGTTGAAACTAATGCATAAAAACTGGGTAAAAGGGATATGATCAAAGTGTTACTTACCTTGTTGACGATCCGCAAAACCTGGAGACTCGTAGTAGCATGCTCCGCACTCCAGGAGTTCTATAGCAAACAAATAATAGCATACATAAGCACTCAACTAAAAGCACGGATAAAACTCAAATAAGAAGATCTAACCAGAAAGTTCAACCGAAGAACTCCTGTTTGCAAAAAGAATCAAATCAAATGGAGCAACGAAACTCAAACTACGAAAGAAACAAGATCCGTTTACTAATCTGGACTAAAGTCAAATTTTACAGTACCAAAATCTTGTTCAAGTTTCTTAAACAGAAAGAGGGCTTCGAGACGAAGATTTTGGGCGCTTGTTTCACCTGATTTGGATAAATGAGCAAAAAGATAAACTAAAACGAAGATCAGGGCAGAAATCGTGACCGAAAATAATCACGGAAAAACCCTGGAGAATAAAACGAGATGAACAGGCTAACGAATGAACGATCACTGTCTACGGCTAACTGACGAACAGCGTTCGTTAAAACGAACGTACTGACGAACGTCCGCTATTTAACTAAACCGAAAAAACGAACCGAAACTAAAAAAAACTAGATCTAGGGTTTTGAAAAAAACCGACGGTTTTCCCGAGAAAACCGAGTCGGCGGTGGCGGCTACCTCGGCAACGGCGGGATCGGTGGTGGCGGGCGGCAACTCCGGCGGCGGAGAACAGCGGCGACGAGGCGACGGGGTGCCGGCGGCGACGGGCGGCAGCGCTAGGGTTTGCGGGGGCGGGGCGAGGCCTTGGCCTTTAAAGGGACGACCGGGGCGAGGTGTCCGGGACGGACACAACCCGTTAGGTCGGTTTACTTTTTTTTTAAATAATCCTGACACGGAAAAACTAATAAAATAAATACTAAACGGAGTCCAAAATTCCTGAAATAAATTTTCGCGGTCCCCTAATAATATTGCGGACAAAGTGAACATTTATTTGGGCCTCTAATGCAATTTTGAAAAACGCATATTTTTCCTAATTCAAATAAAATAGCAATAAAAGTCCAAATAAAATACTTATTTGATTTTATTATTTTTCCTCCAGTATTTCTTTATTTGGAGAAGTCATTTTGTCCCCTCTCTTTTATTTTTTTCATATTAGAAATATTTGAAGAGAAAAATAATTAAAACTAAATTATCCTCTTTTCAAAATTTGAGAAAAACTCAAATATGAAAATAACAAAATTCCCAACTCTCTCTGTGGGTCCTTGAGTTGCTTAGAATTTCTAGGATAAACGAAAATGCAATAAAATATGATATGCAATGATGGCCTATGTATAATATTCCAAATTGAAAATTTGGGATGTTACAAACCTACCCCCTTAAGACGAATCTCGTCCTCGAGATTTGGGTTGGCTAGAGAATAGGTGTGGGTGGTCCTTGCGTAGGTCTTCCTCTCGTTCCAAGGTGGCATCATCCTCGGCATGGTGGCTCCATTAAACTTTGCAAAATTTGATAACCTTGCTACGTGTAACTCAGCTGGCAAACTCGAGAATCTTGACTGGTTTCTCCTCATAGGTCAGATCACTATCCAACTGAATTGCTTCCAGGGGCACTGTATCTCTCAGAGGAATATCGGCCATCTCAGCATGACACTTCTTCAACTGGGAAGCGTGAAACACATCATGAACTCCTGAAAGTCCTTCGGGTAACTCCAACTTGTAGGCAACTTCTCCCATACGTTCCAAAACTTGGTATGGTCCTACGAATCTTAGGGCTTGCTTTCCCTTCACTCCAAAATGTTTAACTCCTCGCAGGGGTGACACACGAAGATATGCTCTGTCTCCGATTTCGTAGACTACCTCCTTGCGTTTTGAGTCTGCATAACTTTTCTGCCTGGACTGAGCTACCTTCAGCCTGTCTCGAATCAGCTTAACCTTCTCGTCTGACTCTTTGATCAAATCTGGTCCAAACAACCGGCGGTCTCCAACTTCATCCCACATCAACGGTGTCCTGCACCTTCTTTCATACAAAGCTTCAAAAGGTGCCATCTTCAAACTGGCCTGGTAGCTGTTGTTGTATGAGAACTCCACGTAGAGCAAGTTATCGTCCCAACTAGATCAGTAATCTAGCGCACAAGATCTCAACGTGTCCTCCAGAATCTGATTGACTCTCTCGGTCTGTCCATCTGTCCGCGGATGAAAAGCTGTACTGAATTCTAGCATGGTTCCCAAAGTCTGGTGCAGCTGGTGCCAAAACTTTGAAGTAAACTGTGTTCCTCTATCTGATATAATAGTCCTCGGAACTCCATGCAGACATACGATCTTGGTCATGTATATCTTGGCCAACTTCGCACTGGTATAGGTGGTTTTCACTGGGATAAAGTGAGCTATTTTGGTCAGAAGATCCACTACTACCCAGATAGAATCGTGTCCCAATCGGGTCCTAGGTAATCCGGTGATAAAATCCATGCCAAGCTTATCCCACTTCCATTTGGGTATCATCTTAGGCTGCAATAATCCTGCTGGCTTATGATGTTCCGCCTTCACTCTCTGACATACATCACATACTACTACATACTCGGCAATATCTTTCTTCATTCCACTCCACCAGAAATGCTCCTTCAAATCCAAATACATCTTGGTGTTTCCGGGGTGTATTGAGTATGGCGAGTCATGAGCTTCCTGAAGTATCAACTTCCCTATCTCCGCATTATTGGGCACATATACACGGTCCTCAAACCACAAGGTGCCGTGCTCATCCTCACGAAAACCTTTGGCCTTTCCTTTGCTCATTCTCTCCTTTATCTCGGCAATTTCCTTATCATCCTTCTGAGCTTCTCAAATTTTTCCCAATAATGTCGACTGAATTTCCAATGCTGCAACAAAACCTCTAGGGACTATCTCCAAGCGTAGCTCCTTGAGATCTTCAGCTAACTCCGTTGGCAATCCTCCGCTTACGAGGGTATTGGCGTAACTATTCCGGCTCAAAGCGTCTGCTACGACATTGGCCTTGCCTGGATGATAGTGCAACTTCATATCGTAATCCTTTATGAGCCCCAACCATCTCCTTTGCCTGAGATTCAACTCCTTCTATGTGAAAATGGACTTCAAACTCTTATGATCCGTGTACACATCACAATGGTTCCCAATAAGAAAATGTCTCCAGGTTTTGAGTGCAAGCACTATGGCTGCTAACTCCAAATCATGTGTGGCATAATTTAATTCATGCGGTCGAAGCTGTCGTGAGGCATACGAAACAACTCTTCTGTCTTGCATAAGTACACTTCCAAGTCCTAAGCGAGATGCGTCATAATACACTTGGAAATCCTTATATATATCTGGCAGAATCAGCATTGGGGCTGTAGTCAAACATTTCTTCAACTCCTGAAAACTTTCCTCACATTCATCCGTCCATTTAAACTTGGTGTCCTTCTTCAACAACTCTCTCATGGGTTTTGCAATCTTAGAGAAATTCTCAATGAATGTCCGATAATATCCCGCGAGTCCTAGAAAACTGCGGATCTCTCCACCTGAGGTGGGTGCCAAGCACTCAGTGACTGACTGAACCTTAATAGGGTCTACGGCTATACCTTCTCCTGATATAACATGTCCAAGGAATCCAACTTCCTTCAACCAAAACTCACATTTGCTGAACTTGGCGTATAACTGATGTTCCCTGAGCTTCTCGAGAACTAAACGCAAATGCTCCTTATGCTCCTCTTCATTCTTCGAGTCTACCAAGATATCATCAATGAACACCACGACAAACTTATCCAAGAACTCCATGAATACTTTGTTCATCATGCTCATGAAATAGGCAGGGGCATTAGTCAATCCAAATGACATAACTATGTACTCATATAGCCCGTACCTTATGGTGAAAGATGTCTTAGGTATATCCTGTTCTCGAATCTTCAGCTAGTGGTACCCTGATCGCAGATCGATCTTGGAAAATACTTTAGCTCCTTGCAAATGATCAAACAAATCATTGATCATCGGTAGTGGGTACTTGTTCTTGATCGTTGTCGGTGTCAAAACCGGCGGATCTCAGGTAGGGGGTCCCGAACTGTGCGTCTAAGGCGGATGGTAACAGGAGGCGGGGGACATGATGTTTACCCAGGTTCGGGCCCTCTCGATGGAGGTAATACCCTACTTCCTGCTTGATTGATCTTGATGATATGAGTATTACAAGAGTTGATCTACCACGAGATCATAGAGGCTAAACCCTAGAAGTTAGCCTATGGTATGATTGTTTGTATATCTATCGACTAGCCTGGCCATGGTTTATATAATGCACTAGAGGCCTAGGATAACAAGAGTCCTAGCCGAATACGCCGTCGGGGGAGGAGTCATTGTCTTGACCACCAAGTCTTGTGGAATCTTCCTTGTATGCGGCAGCTGTCCGAACTGGCCCATGAGTATACAACCATGGGGGTCCTCGGCCCAATCTAACTGACCGGGAGACGCCGTGGTGAGTACCCCCTAGTCCAGGACACCGTCAATAGCCCCCTGAGCCGGTCTTCAGGTGGGGGATGCTCCTCGATTCTTCTGAACTGTTCTTCATCTTCGGTCGTCGGTCTTGAAAACTGGTTCAACAAATCTTCTTCGATCTTGAGGATCACCAACGTGCATCCGAATAGTTTATATGTCGGGTATCCGAGGAACCCCTTCAAGTTTTCGGCCTTTATCAATGCCTTGTTTATTTTTATGCCACACATCGGGTTTGAAGTTGTTCCCGGGGGGCAGCGCCCTCTTGCGTCCGAGCTCCAACGCCGGACTACATTCGAGGTATCTTTTGCAGACGAGTACCAACGCCGGACCGCTTCCGAGCTCCAACACTGGAATGTATCCGAGCTTCAACGCTGGACTATGTCCAAGCTCCAACGCCGGACTGTATCCGAGCTCCAGCGCCGGACTATATCCGAGGTGTCATAAATCACCTTGGTTCAAAAAAGTTGAAGGAGTTTAGTCGAGCTTAATGCCGGAAATGCCCTCTATGGAGCCAGCCACTAGCGCCCGAGCTTTATGCCGGACTGCTTCCGAGGTGGTGCACCACCCTGACTGTGGGCCGGTTTTTTGTCAATATTTTTTACGGTGCAATTTATTCTCTGCCGAGATATATAGCCAGTAGCCCTCAAGGTGTGTATCGGTCTAAAACCCGAGATGCACTTGAAGGAGGACATAAAACCGCTGATCCCAGTAGCCGCTGAGACTCAAGTTGATTTGCAAAATAGGTCTGAGGACCAACTCCTAGCTCGGCAGAATACTTCGGGACACAAAAAGCGGCATGCAGAGTGCTCGAGACTCAGGTTGGGTGCGGTCGACCAACCTAAGGATCATAATCTCCTCGAAAACTATATTGCACTTAAATTTTCTGCACTGGATTGCCAATGCAGTAGCCCCCAAGACACTGGTCGGGTGGCAACACCAGATCAGGGGATCGATACGCCTCTTTAATATTAGTAAATGATAAGCCCGAAGCCCAGTAGCCCCCATGTAACGCCTCGAGACCGATGCGCCAGGTGTCTTCCAGTTATTCGCCGGCGTTGCCATGTCATTTGCTTGCGTGTTGCATTTCATCTTGTCATCATGTGCATTGCATCATCATGTTTTCAAAACCTGCATCCGTCCGGGTTCCCCCAGTGCCATCCATTGTCCGTTCTGAGCCCAGTCACACTTGCACGCGCCCGCGGCATGTCTGAAATATTATTTTATAAGTGGCCGGAAAATGTTCTCGGAATGGGTTGAAAGTTGGCGTGTGGTCTTATTATAGTGTAGATAGACCGCCTGTCAAGTTTCATCACATTCGGAGATTGTTTGATGCCCCAATGGATAACTATAGCGGCATTATAGCCGGGCACACGTGGGACGTTTTTCGGTCTCCAAAAATAGTCGTCGGGCCTTCCTCTCTTCTCTTCTCTCAGCTCGAGACTGTCTACACAGCTCACTACCTACCGCCAGGTCCAACCTAACCTCTCTCATCAGCCCGCAGCCCCCCTCGCGCGCGTCCGAAAGTTGTCCCAAACCCGACCCGGGGAGTCGTTACCGTTGGGTCCGAAACATCCCCAAACATCTACAAAATATCATCGTTTTATTTATTGGACTCTTTAGCATATATATTCTCGTCCATCGGATTTCGATCTGATGATCCAGATCTCTCTCTTTTCACCTACATGCTATATATATAGGCACCTAACCCTAGATGCCATCCCATCCGTCAAATCTTTCCCCTGCCCAGTCGGCCGCCGCCACCCTCTTCCTTGGGATCGCTCCCGATCCAAAAAAATCCTTCAGTCAACCACTTCTCCTCGATCCAAATCATCCCCGACCACCGTCCTTGTTTTCCGCCGCCACCCAATCCATTCATCCAGCCCGCAATAGTGTCTCCCCTCGATGGCTCCATCGCTCCTGTTCGAGCCCTTCTACCTCAATCCACCAGGCGCCTAGCTCGCAGCGGCCAACGCACAGGAGAGGAGCTCCTGAATTCCCTTGCCCCGACCTGCTTCGCCCCACGGCCTCCTCCTTGTTGCCTTGGAGCCCGAGCGCGGCACCACCTCCTAGCGCCGCTGCCGGCGACCTCGCTGAATCAGGCCACACCAGCCTGCCTTCGGCCACCTGCAGGCCAAGCCCGTCGCCGCTCTTTCCCTGCTCCTCTTCCTTCCTTCTCCGCCTAGCCTTACCTCGTTTTTCCTTTGCCTGTTTTCTCCATGGACAGGGATCACCAGGGCATCCGCTTCAATCTTCTACGCCGCCCGGAGCTCCTCGACGCCGGCCGGATCGACGCAGTTCGCCGCCGCCAAGAGCTTCCTCACGGCAGATCTCACCTCCCGCGCCTGTCCTAGACAGGATCCGCGTCACCGGATCTCGCCTGCGCCCGCCGCCACGTTCGTCTTTGTTCCGGAGCTCGAGTTGGAGCACTGTACCTCGTCGCTGCTGCCCCATGCGCCTCCTCTGCCCGGCGCGTTGACCGCGTCGCCAGCCACGTCGGCCGCACGAAGCCTCCTCTGCTCGAACCAGTCCGCCGACTGCGCCCGCGTGGACTCGAGCGAGTCCAACGCTTCGGCCCAGCTTTGCCTCTGCCGACCTCTCCCTCTGCTCCAGCGGGCCTTGGCCCATGGGTGAGGCAGCCCCCTTGTCCCTGTGCACTTTTGGGCCGGCCAAATTTGGCCCGGGACATATTTTTTTCCGCAGAACATTTTTGTCTATTATCCGCAGGATTGCAGTTTTATAGAAAAGCCCTCATACATCATGCATTTAATAACTTCACAACCGTGCATCGGATCTAAATAAATTATATATGAAAGTTGCTTAGTTTTTCATATAGTTTCATAATAAGTCATTTTCATCTATGTTTAAAATGTTTAAAATCTTGTTTGTTTAAATTTGCTTAAATAACTTGCTAAAATGCTTTATTCCATAACTAAATAACCGTAGCTCCGAATTTAATAATCTTTATATGTAAATGGGGTAGAAAAATGCCTAGTTTAACATGGTGGCTTTACTTTGCATGTTTAATAACTCTAAAATTGTGTTTAGGGCAGATCAGTACCAAACCAATATATGCATATGGGGATTTACCAGAATTGTTGTTCGTTGCTTCCGGCCTCACTTAAACTTGACTAGATAGGTAGTTTTATTTTGCTTCACCCTCTTGCCATGTTTAACAACATTTAATATTGTTGGGTACATAAACGAGATCGAACCTAAACAAGACATGTGGTGTTTCGTCAATATGCACCGGAGTTGCATATTGAGCTCCACTTAATTTGTAGGATTGCTTGTGCACTTTTCCATGCCATGTATCATTAAACCGGACATGCATCATACTTGTTTGCACATCGTGCCATGCTTATGTGGTGGTTGTTTACTATGTTGTTTGCTTCTTTCCGGTGTTGTTTCTTCGGGTTGGTTCCGATAACGTCCGTTTGTGAGGACCCATTCGACTACGTCCGTGTGTCTTCTTCATGGACTCGTTCTTCTTCCTTGTGGGATCTCAGGCAAGATGACCATACCCTCGAAATCACTTCTATCTTTGCTTGCTAGTTGCTTGCTCTTTTGCTATGCCTATGTTGCGATACCTACCACTTGCTTATCATGCCTCCCATATTGTTGAACCAAGCCTCTAACCCACCTTGTCCTAACAAACCGTTGTTTGGCTATGTTACCGCTTTGCTCAGCCCCTCTTATAGCGTTGTTAGTTGCAGGTGAAGATTGAAGTTTGTTCCTTGTTGGAACATGGCAATGTTGTTCCTTGTTGGGACATGTTTACTTGTTGGGATATCACAATATATCTTATTTAATTAATGCATCTATATACTTGGTAAAGGGTGGAAGGCTCGGCCTTATGCCTGGTGTTTGGTTGCACTCTTGCCACCCTAGTTTCCGTCATATCGGTGTTATGTTCCCGGATTTTGTGTTCCTTACGCGATTTGGTAATAATGGGAACCCCTTGACAGTTCGCCTTGAATAAAACTCCTCCAGCAAGGCCCAACCTTGGTTTTACCATTCGCCACCTAGCCTTTTTCCCTTGGGAGTCGCGCATCCTGAGGGTCATCTTTATTTTAACCCCCCCGGGCCAGTGCTTGTCTAAGTGTTGGTCCGAACTAGAGTCCTTTGCAGGGCCACCTCGGGGAAACCTGAGGGCTGGTTTTGGTTGTACGGAGTGCTCATCCGGTGTTGCCCTGAGAACGAGATATGTGCAGCTCCTATCAGGATGTCGGCGCATCGGGAGGTCTTGCTGGTCTTGTTTTACCTGTCAAAATGTCTTGTAACCGGGATTCCGAGCCTGATCGGGTCTTCCCGCTAGAAGGAATATCCTTCGTTGACCGTGAGAGCTTGTGATGGGCTAAGTTGGGACACCCCTGCAGGGATTTGAACTTTCGAAAGCCGTGCCCGCGGTTATGGGCAGATGGGAATTTGTTAATGTTCGGTTGTAGAAAACCTGAAGTTAATCCTAATTAAAATACATCAACCACGTGTGTAACCGTGATGGTCTCTTTCCGGCGGAGTCTGGGAAGTGAACACGGTGTTGGAGTTATGTTTGACGTAGGTTGTTCTAGGATCACTTCTTGATCATAGTTGTTCGACCGTGCTTTTGCCTTCTCTTCTCGCTCTCATTTGCGTATGTTAGCCACCATATATGCTAGTCGCTTGCTGCAGCCCCACCTCGTACCTTTACCTTACCCATAAGCTTAAATAGTCTTGATCGCGAGGGTGTGAGATTGCTGAGTCCCCGTGACTCACAGATACTTCCAAAACCAGTTTGCAGGTGCCGATGTTACCGAGCAGGTGACGCAACCAAGCTCAAGGAGGAGCTCGATGAAGATCTTGTCCTTTGTGTCGTTTCGTTCTAGTTGATCAGTAGTGGGGCCCAGTTGGGGTCGATCGGGGATCTGTGTAGCATTTGGGGTAGTCTTCTTTTATTTTGGCTCCATAGTCGGGCCCTGATTGTATTTGGATGATGTAATGTTTCATTCATGTATTTGTGTGAAGTGGCGATTGTAAGCCAACTATGTATCTTTTCCCTTATTGTATTACATGGGTTGTTTGCGAAGATTACCTCACTTGCGACATTGCTTTCAATGCGTTTATGCCTCTAAGTCGTGCTTCGACACGTGGGAGATATAGCCGCATCGAGGGCGTTACAAGTTGGCATCAGAGCCTTCCCCGACCTTAGGAGCCCCATTGCTTGATCGAATTAGCTGCCGAGTTGAGTCTAGAAAAAATATTTTGAGTCATTTAGGAATTATATATCGGAGAGTTTAGGAATTCTTTTTACTCCCCAGTCCCTTCGTCGCTCTGGTGAGGAATCCTGACGTAGAGTTTTGATTCTTCTCTTCTCAAATTTCACTAATTTTTTTTAGGATCACGCGGGTATCTTGGAATCGTTCCGATCGATTTGTGACAAGAACATTGTTCTTGGTGCCTCCTGTCATTTAGGGGTTGTGGCAGTGTCCCGGGGAGTTGAGCTCTGAGGTGTTGTCGTCACAATTTTATCGTTGCAGTTCTGGAATACCTGAGTTTAGTACGCCGACATCGAAAATCTCTTTTATGCAGTTCGTTGGTGAGATAACCTCGACGCCACCCAGTACTGGGGCGGGAGTTCGGGAGTATTGCCATAGCTTGTATAACGGATGTTTTTCGAAGGTTGAGGTAGACGATTTCCGAAGGTTTCTTGGTTATGTGTTGAAGGATGGATACAACTGGATGTAGGATTTGATAGATTTGGGTGAGATATTATGCTTCCCCTGTATCCCCAACACCTGATTGCATAACCAGAAAGTTTCGGGAGTTTATAAGTGGGAATTCAAGTAGCTCTTAGGATATCTTTCCGACAGATGTATGATATGAAATTGGGGTTCGACGTCTAGTGGTCCGCCTATTCACGGTTGGTTTTACAGTGGTCTCGTTGTGTCTTAAAGAGTCCTTGGCTATGCCGACTCGGGGACGCTTCGTATGTCATGTGCACTGCCTTGTACATGATGGTGCTGTACGATCGAGCCCGTGTAGGCCCCACCACAAAAACTTCGGACGAAATCTCTATCATATGTTTGTTCCGGCTTATTCTACAAGCCAATCCTTGTTTTGTTTTGAGTTGTGGTATTCGAGTTGCTTCGAAGTCAAATGTTGATTCCATACCTTTTCCAAGCGGTGTTCTCATATTTCTATGTGAATACAAATCCTTCTTGATCATCGAGATTGTCATCTAAATTCCTTCTATACCGGCGTGTTTCTCTTCAAACGGATCTGATCACTTCAACATCCGCAGGATTCAATCTCAGCTTTCTGAACAGTGTATGTTTCATCCGTCCCAAGCTGCCTTTGTTTTCCCGCCCGCCCACCATTTTTCTTCAAGGACTCAGATTTCTTATTCAAGTATCCTTTTATTGATGAGAAGTCTCTCCATTCTTTTCCGTCAATGTTCTTATCCGTTGATTCTCAGGAAGATGCTAACAAAGCTTCAAGTTCATCTCTCGTCACTCATTTTCTTCTCCGGTGGATTCAATTCGAGTTTTCGGTGTTGATCATATTCTTTTCCGTATTTCAATGTTTTCTCATGCCGTTGCACCTCATAATCATTCCCCGCTTGCTATTCAATTGTTTCGGAGTGCTCAAGATATCTCGAAGATTCGTGTTTCCACTCTACATTCATTCAAGATCTTTCGAGGATGTTACCTCATTCAAGCCATTTAATTCAACAGGTGCATTCTCTCTTTTAAATCGTTCTACAGTGTTTCTTTTGAGTGGGACCTAACCGACAGGTCTTTTCCTAGGATCTTACCTGACTCTTCTTATTTTTCCGGAGCTGTCCTCAAAATTCTTTTCGATGTTTGATGTAAGAATGATTTATCATGAGTCAAATGTATTTCTCCAAGATCTTTCAAATTCTTTTCATCGTTGGTTCAGCCTTTATAATTTTCATTCCGGAGTGCCTCAGCAATTCATGGTGGTGTTCCTCATCGTCATTCTCTGCATTTGGAGACCGAAGAAGATTTTTTCTCTCAATCTTGCTCCATTCTCTTCAAGATTCGTGATTCTAGCTTGTTGCCATCCTCTCATAATTGTTTTGATCGTGAGAATTCTTTTCACCTATCCGGAGCAATTCAAGAGTCTTCTCAGTTTGATTATCCGGAGTCCATCAATTCATGTTTATTTCATTCTCAACTTTCAGT
Organism: Triticum dicoccoides; assembly: GCF_002162155.2. Classification (NCBI taxonomy): domain Eukaryota; kingdom Viridiplantae; phylum Streptophyta; class Magnoliopsida; order Poales; family Poaceae; genus Triticum; species Triticum dicoccoides. Next base: position 364,108,844 of record NC_041384.1, on the reverse strand, counting down.
TATCATTCTGCAAATCTTACTGGTGCATCGCCCAAATATCCTCTAATCAGCTCGTGATCTATTCGTTCTCATGGATCTAAATTCACTCTAGCATCTTCGTTCATTTGCTAATCCTTCCCGGTGTTTCTTTATCTTTACTTCGTTCATTTTCAATTCTTACGGTGGTTCGTTCAAGATCTCTCTTCCATGGTTATAATATTAATTCATTCGTTGTTTCATCCTACCGGTGGTTTGTTGAAGACCTTCTCAAGTTTGCGCTATATCTATCTTAATCTTTCCACGAGGATAAGTAGTATGCTAAATCCGTTGCTTGTCAGCAATTAAATTGTTGAAGGATACGCATAACATAATTCTTATTCTTGTTCCATCCAAGTGATTAATTCCTTTTTTTCCGGAGTGGTTCATCATATCATATTCTCAGTTCGAGATCCTTTATCTTTTCTTTCCCGGAGTTCCAAGCTCTAATTATCACGAAGATCCATCTAAATCGTTACAAGGATTCAACTTGTGTTTTCAACTTCTCTTTCCTTTCGCTTGACCATTCTTTTGTTTACCGGAGTTCTTCATGAAGGTTCTACATGATGGTTCATCAAGGATTTAATCCCTTCTCGAAGTGCTCATCAAGATTCTTTTCAGAGGAACTCAAGCATTCTTCATCTGGCATTTTAAAGTGCAATTCTTTCAACTGTATCATTGGAGCTGGTATTATGTCATTCTTGATAATTTGAGTTCATGTTTCATGATTCACATGTTGTTAAGAATGAGGTATTTCAAATCCACCAACCTCTTCGTTGGAGTTATCTGGTGTCATGTTTCACCTAAAGCTTTCCCTAAGGATTGTTGCTATTTATGGTGCTTATAAATGACCCAAGTTCTTCTTTTATCCTTCCGTTGAATAAGCATTCTCGTCTCCTTGTTCATATCAATCCAATTCTTCTTCCCGTGAGTGGCAGGTTGTCACCTCATAATTTGAGATGTATGCCATAAGACCATATCAAGATTATTCTTTTCGTTGTTGGTGTTCCAACAACTCCGTCCGACCCTTCTCCTAAAGATGCCTTTTCAAACTCTTTTTGTGATAGAAGTTGGCATTTGCTTCTCCATTCTTTTATTTCAATTATCTATATTCTATTCTTTCGTTCCGGAGGCATTGAAATGTTGCTCTTTTCAACCCATCATCTCGTTTGTCAAAGATCATGTTCTTTTCGTGCTTATCCATTTAACCGGAGTGTTGTGTCCTCTGCTCAAGTTCTTTCATTTTATCAAGCCTTGCATATCTTTCCAACCGGAGTGCTGTTCGAATTTGTTCTTCCTTGTTCTTTTTTTCCTAACGGAGTGCTTTCAACTTCGCTCTTTCTCGTTGCATTCTTTCTTTCAATTTGTTCAACCACTCAAGGCTCGTGGTTTCACTCGTTTGTCAAATAAGCAACTTAGTTATACCTCTTCTCTTTCTCTTCCGTTTTCCCTCCGGTGCCATTCTAGATCTCGGGACGAGATCCTCTCGTAGTCGTGGAGTGTTGTAACGCCCTGAGACCGATGCGCCAGGTGTCTTCTAGTTATTCGCCGGCATTGCCATGTCATTTGCTTGCGTGTTGCATTTCATCTTGTCATCATGTGCATTGCATCATCATGTTTTCAAAACCTGCATCCGTCCGGGTTCCCCCAGTGCCATCCGTTGTCCGTTCTGAGCCCAGTCACACTTGCACGCGCCCGCGGCATGTCCGAAATATTATTTTATAAGTGGCCGGAAAATGTTCTCGGAATGGGTTGAAAGTTGGCGTGTGGTCTTATTATAGTGTAGATAGATCGCCTGTTAAGTTTCATCGCATTCGGAGATCATTTGATGCCCCAACGGATAACTATAGCGGCATTATAGCCGGGCACACGTCGGACGTTTTTCGGTCTCCGAAAACAGTCGTCGGGCCTTCCTCTCTTCTCTTCTCTCAGCTCGAGACCGTCTACACAGCTCACTACCTACCGCCAGGTCCAACCTAACCTCTCTCGTCAGCCCGCAGCCCCCCTCGCGCGCGTCCGAAAGTTGTCCCGAACCCGACCCGGGGAGTCGTTACCGTTGGGTCCGAAACACCCCCAAACATCTACAAAATATCATCGTTTTATTTATTGGACTCTTTAGCATATATATTCTCGTCCGTCGGATTTCGATCCGATGATCCAGATCTCTCTCTTTTCACCTACATGCTATATATATAGGCACCTAACCCTAGATGCCGTCCCATCCGTCAAATCTTTCCCCTGCCCAGTTGGCCGCCGCCACCCTCTTCCTTGGGATCGCTCCCGATCCAAAAAAAATCCTTCAGTCAACCACTTCTCCTCGATCCAAATCATCCCCGACCACCGTCCTTGTTTTCCACCGCCACCCAATCCATTCATCCATCCCGCAACAGTGTCTCCCCTCGATGGCTCCATCGCTCCTGTTCGAGCCCTTCTACCTCAATCCACCAGGCGCCTAGCTCGCAGCGGCCAACGCACAGGAGAGGAGCTCCTGAATTCCCTTGCCCCGACCTGCTTTGCCGCACGTCCTCCTCCTTGTTGCCTTGGAGCCCGAGGGCGGCACCACCTCCTAGCGCCGCTGCCGGCGACCTCGCTGAATCAGGCCACGCCGGCCTGCCTTCGGCCACCTGCAGGCCAAGCCTGTCGCCGCTCTTTCCCTGCTCCTCTTCCTTCTCCTCCCAGCCTTACCTCGTTTTACCTTTGCCTATTTTCTCCATGGACAGGGATCACCAGGGCATCGGCTTCAATCTTCTGCACCGCCCGGAGCTCCTCGACGCTGGCCGGATCGACACAGTTCGCCGCCGCCAAGAGCTTCCTCGCGACAGATCTCACCTCCCGCACCTGTCCTGGACAGGATCCGCATCGCCGGATCTCGCCTGCGCCCGCTGCCACGTTCGTCTTTGTTCCGGAGCTCGAGTTGGAGCGTTGTACCTCGTCGCTGCTGCCCCACGCGCCTCCTCTGCCTGGCGCGTTGACCGCTTCGCCAGCCACGTCGGCCGCATGAAGCCTCCTCTGCTCGAACCAGTCCGCCGACTGCGCCCGCGTGGACTCGAGCGAGTCCAACGCTTCGGCCCAGCTTTGCCTCTGCCGACCTCTCCCTCTGCTCCAGCGGGCCTTGGCCCATGGGTGAGGCAGCCCCCTTGTCCCTGTGCACTTTTGGGCCGGCTAGATTCGGCCCGGGACATATTTTTTCCGCAGAACGTTTTTGTCTATTATCCGCAGGATTGCAGTTTTACAAAAAAGCCCTCATACATCATGCATTTAATAACTTCACAACCGTGCATTGGATCTAAATAAATTATATATGAAAGTTGCTTAGTTTTTCATCTAGTTTCATAATAAGTCATTTTCATCTATGTTTAAAATGTTTAAAATCTTGTTTGTTTAAATTTGCTTAAATAACTTGCTAAAATGCTTTATTCCATAACTAAATAACCGTAGCTCCGAATTTAACAATCTTTATATGTAAATGGGGTAGAAAAATGCCTAGTTTAACATGGTGGATTTACTTTGCATGTTTAATAACTCTAAAATTGTGTTTAGGGCAGATCAGTACCAAACCAATATATGCATATGGGGATTTACCAGAATTGTTGTTTGGTGCTTCCGGCCTCATTTAAACTTGACTAGATGGGTAGTTTTATTTTGCTTCACCCTCTTGCCATGTTTAACAACATTTAATATTGTTGGGTACATAAACGAGATCGAACCTAAACAAGTCATGTGGTGTTTCGTTAATATGCAACGGAGTTGCATGTTGAGCTCCACTTAATTTGTAGGATTGCTTGTGCACTTTGCCATGCCATGTATCATTAAACCGGACATGCATCATACTTGTTTGCGCATCGTGCCATGCTTATGTGGTGGTTGTTTACTATGTTGTTTGCTTCTTTCCGGTGTTGTTTCTTCGGGTTGGTTCCGATAACGTCGCGTTTGTGAGGACCCATTCGACTACGTCTGTGTGTCTTCTTCATGGACTCGTTCTTCTTCCTTGCAGGGTCTCAGGCAAGATGACCATACCCTCGAAATCACTTCTATCTTTGCTTGCTAGTTGCTCGCTCTTTTGCTATGCCTATGCTGCGATACCTACCACTTACTTATCATGCCTCCCATATTGTTGAACCAAGCCTCTAACCCACCTTGTCCTAGCAAACCGTTGTTTGGCTATGTTACCGCTTTGCTCAGCCCCTCTTATAGCGTTGTTAGTTGCAGGTGAAGATTGAAGTTTGTTCCTTGTTGGAACATGGCAATGTTGTTCCTTGTTGGAACATGTTTACTTGTTGGGATATCACAATATATCTTATTTAATTAATGCATCTATATACTTGGTAAAGGGTGGAAGGCTCGGCCTTATGCCTGGTGTTTTGTTCCACTCTTGCCGCCCTAGTTTCCGTCATATCGGTGTTATGTTCCCGGATTTTGCGTTCCTTACGCGGTTGGGTAATAATGGGAACCCCTTGATAGTTCGCCTTGAATAAAACTCCTCCAGCAAGGCCCAACCTTGGTTTTACCATTCGCCACCTAGCCTTTTTCCCTTGGGAGTCACGCATCCCGAGGGTCATCTTTATTTTAACCCCCCCGGGCCAGTGCTTGTCTAAGTGTTGGTCCGAACTAGAGTCCTTTGTAGCGCCACCTCGGGGAAACTTGAGGGCTGGTTTTAGTTGTACGGAGTGCTCATCTGGTGTTGCCCTGAGAACGAGATATGTGCAGCTCCTATTAGGATGTCGGCGCATCGGGCGGTCTTGCTGGTCTTGTTTTACCTGTCGAAATGTCTTGTAACCGGGATTCCGAGCCTGATCGGGTCTTCCCGCTAGAAGGAATATCCTTCGTTGACTGTGAGAGCTTGTGATGGGCTAAGTTGGGACACCCCTGCATGGATTTGAACTTTCGAAAGCCGTGCCCGCGGTTATGGGCAGATGGGAATTTGTTAATATCTGGTTGTAGAAAACCTGAAGTTAATCCTAATTAAAATACATCAACCGCGTGTGTAACCGTGATGGTCTCTTTCCGGCAGAGTCCGGGAAGTGAACACGGTGTTGGAGTTATGTTTGACGTAGGTTGTTCTAGGATCACTTCTTGATCATAGTTGTTCGACCGTGCTTTTGCCTTCTCTTCTCGCTCTCATTTGCGTATGTTAGCCACCATATATGCTAGTCGCTTGCTGCAGCCCCACCTCGTACCTTTACCTTACCCATAAGCTTAAATAGTCTTGATCGCGAGGGTGTGAGATTGCTGAGTCCCCGTGACTCACAGATACTTCCAAAACCAGTTTGCAGGTGCCGATGTTACCGAGCAGGTGACGCAACCAAGCTCAAGGAGGAGCTCGATGAAGATCTTGTCCTTTGTGTCGTTTCGTTCTAGTTGATCAGTAGTGGGGCCCAGTTGGGGTCGATCGGGGATCTGTGTAGCATTTGGGGTAGTCTTCTTTTATTTTGGCTCCATAGTCGGGCCCTGATTGTATTTGGATGATGTAATGTTTCATTCATGTATTTGTGTGAAGTGGCGATTGTAAGCCAACTATATATCTTTTCCCTTATTGTATTACATGGGTTGTTTGCGAAGATTACCTCACTTGCGACATTGCTTTCAATGCGTTTATGCCTCTAAGTCGTGCTTCGACACGTGGGAGATATAGCCGCATCGAGGGCGTTACACCCCGAGCCTTAATGCGGGCACGGGTGGCCGAATTAAGGATCGATATCCAGAGTAAAATCACAAATTATGTGTAATGATTCTATGTATCCACGTACTTTACATCATTAATGCTCGGATCCGCATTGTTCAAAACTTTGTTGACCGACCATCGGCTTCCACCTCCTCGGCCAGTAGTCGAGGAGCGTTGTCCTACTTTATAAAGCCTTTGTGAGGGCAAAGATTTACGACAAACAAGGCAATATGGCCATACGGTTTTATAAACAAAGGTACGCAGAGAGATATGTTATATTACTTTTTTAACATAAGAAATGTCTTCCAAAGAAAATAGTCCCGCTATCGGTTCCTTTCTTTGGGTTGTCATGCTAAGCATGATCATGAAACCTCAGCTCTAATGTAAGAGCAAAATATTGAGGATTTTGTTTGGGAGGCCAGTTACTAGCCCCCGGTAGTCTTCGGCGAAAGTCAAGGTCAAGCCGTAAACACTTCAGCCAATGTTATGAATGGCCCGTCATTTAACACAGTCATCGGATCACTGACCAGTTTACGCTTATTGTGACAGTCAGTTTTCGGCTTTCTCCACTGAGGTGCTTAACTATGTGAGCTGGAAGCACAATTGCAGTGGTTCTCCCTTTGCACACCTAGCCGAACAAAGCGGAACGTAGGAGGCAAGCGCAGGAGCCGGGCAACCCAACTATTGACCAAAGACACAATTCGAAACCGATGCATATTTAGCAATATCCGAGAATGTTTTTGCCTAATCTCTAAAGGTGTCCGGCGTTGCACTGCGAGACTTGTGCTGAAAACACACAAATAGTTTAAAGGTTCCATAAGCTTGGAAAACCAAAAAGCATCAGTAAAAACTTGACGTTCGAACAAGATCAAGTGTTCGGTGCCAATCCGAAAATTGGTCTTACTTTTGTGCTTCTTTCATGCATTAATATGACACATCTGATCTCAAGACTTCAAGCGGGTCAGCCTACGGCTGCAGCCTCCTATCCCGAAGGCGGAGTGCTGCTCGTTAGACCAGTTTAGCGAACTAAACTCGAGCGGTCACTAGAGAGAAAATGGGTCATCTGGCTATTGACCACACACTCGCATCGAAAAAGGAGTGATAGAAAAAGATTTTGCGACGACTAGGAAGAAAACACATTTACTATAAAACAACTCCTATAGATTTTAAGAGCCCCCAAGTGACTTGGGTAAAATAATTTTATGTATAATGATTGTATGTACCAAAGTACTTATATCATATCTGTGTTCACCCGAACTTTAAACGCGTCTTAACTGATCGTCGGCTTCTCCCTCTTTGGCCAAGGGCTGAAAAGTGTTATGCACTCCACCTGTCGAGAATATCGACGATGTTTCCAATAACCAGGCAATCAGGCCATTAGGCTGTAACAGACAAAGCGGGCTCAGGGAACTTATGCTATATTACTGACAAAGTGTAAGAAGCACCTTCGAAGAAAATAGTACCCCCACCGATACCTTTCTTCGGTTGCTCATTGTTACTATGAGACTTGTGTAATAGATTTTTTGTACTCATGAGTTCGTTGTGTGCCGACCATGATTGAAAACAATAAGAGTGCTAGCTTTCGGCTTCACCCAGTCTGAGGTACTAACTCGGATGACCCGGTAGTAACAATCACAGAGGTGCTTCCTTTACTCCCTAGCCGAACAATCTGGAACGTAGGGGTAAGCACAAGAGCCAGGTGTCGGTGTCAAAACTGGTGGATCTCGGGTAGGGGGTCCCAAACTGTGCGTCTAGGATCGATGGTAACAGGAGGCAAGGTACACGATGTTTACCCAGGTCTGGGCCCTCTTTATGGAGGTAATACCCTACGTCCTGCTTGATTGATATTGATGATATGAGTATTACAAGAGTTGATCTACCACGAGATCGAAGAGGCTAAACCCTAGAAGCTAGCCTATGGTATGATTGTTCTCTCTATCCACTAGCCTGGCCTCGGTTTATATAATGCACCAGAGGCCTAGGATAACAAGAGTCCTAGCCGAATACGCCGGTGGGGAGGAGTCCTTGTCTTGATCGCCAAGTCTTGTGGAATCTTCCTTGTATGTGGCGGCTGTCCGAACTGGCCCATGAGTATATGGCCATGGGGGTCCTCGGCCCAATCTAACAGATCGGGAGATGACGTGGTGAGTACCCCTAGTCCAGGACACCGTCAGTAGCCCCCTGAACCGGTCTTCAAGTTAGGGACGCTCCTCGATTCTTTCGAACCGTTCTTCATCTTCGGTCATCGGTCTTGAAAACTGGTTCAACAAATCTTCTCATCTTCGATCTTGAGGATCGCCGAAGTGCATCCGACGAGTTTACACGTCGGGTATCCGAGGAGCCCCTTTAAGTTTCCGGCCTTTATCAATGCCTTGTTATTTTTATGCCACACCTCGGTTTTGAAGTTGTTCCCCGGAGGCAGTGTCCTCTTGCGTCCGAGCTCTAATGCCGGACTGCATTTGAGGTATCTTTTGCAGCCGAGCACCAATGCCGGACTGCTTCCGAGCTCCAACGCTGAAATGTATCCGAGCTCCAACGTCGGACTGTGTCCATGCTCCAACGCCGGACTATATCCAAGAAGTCATGGATCATCTTGGTCCAAAAAAGTTGAAGGAGTTTAGCCGAGCTTAATGCCGGAAATGCCCTCTATGGAGCTAGCCGCTAGCGCCCGAGCTTTATGCCGGACTGCTTCCAAGGTGGTGCACCACCCCGACCGCGGGCTGATTTATTGTGAATATTTTTAACTGGTGCAGTTTATTCTCTGCCAATGTATATCCAGTAGCCCTCAAGGTGTGTATCAGTCTAAAACCCGAGATGCACCTGAAGGCAAGCATAAAACCGCTGTTCCTAGTAGCCCCTGAGACTCAGGTCGATGCACGAAATCGGCCTGAGGATCAACTCCTAGCTCGGCAACATACATAGGAATAAAAACGCAGTGTAATATATTAGAGATAATAGTGATCGGCGAACGGGCCCCTAAGAGTGGGTCGTGAGAAGTCGCCGTGATATATAGCTTGATGCCAAATAGGTCCAGATGGTACTTATTGCTGTTCGAAGACGCGCTTCCCATAGTTCGATCAAGCCGAACACTGAGCCCTTTGAATTTTCTGCATTGAATAGGCAATGTAGTAGCCCCCGAGACACTGGTCGGGTGGCAACACCAGATCAGGGGATCGATGTGCCCCTTTAATATTTGTAAATAATGAGCGCAAAGCCCAGTAGCCCCCGAGCCTTGATGTGGGCACGGGTGGCCGAATTAAGGATCGATATCCAGAGTAAAATCACAGATTATGTGTAATGATTCTATGTATCCAAGTACTTTACATCATTATTTTGACTCCATTGTGACCATTTATCAGTTGAAAGTGGCCCATCGTCGGGTTCTACCCCTTGGTAGATACTACGTAGGGTGTTTCCTTAATAACAAAGCAACCATTAGCCGACGTCTCGGTGCCCGAAGGCGGTTGTGTTAGCGGAAATGAGGCAATCAGATATGCGGGCTTTAAAACTTTCGCTTAGTCATAGGAGCTTTAAACTGGGGAAGCTAGCTATGAGCCCCGGCTACTATTCGGCGACATCCGAGGTCAAGCCGTAAACACTTCGGCCAATGTTATGAACGGCCCGTCATTTAACATAGTCATCAGATCGCTGACCAGTTTATGCCTATTGTGACGGTTAGTTTTCGGCTTTCTCCACTGAGATGCTTGACCATGCGAGCTGGAAGCACAATCACAGTGGTTCTCCCTTTGCACACCTAGCTGAACAAAGCGGAATGTAGGAGGCAAGCACAGGAGCCGGGCAACCCAACTATTGACCGAAGACACAATTCGAAACCGATGCATATATAGCAATATCCGAGAATGTTTTTGCCGAATCCCTAAAGGCGTCCGGCGTTGCACTGCGAGACTAATGCTGGAAATGCACAAATAGTTTAAAAGTGCCATAGGCTCGAAAAGCCAAAAAACTTATTTAAAAGTTTAATGTATGAACTAGATCAAGTGTTCGGTGCCAATCCGAAAATTGGACTTGAAAAAAAAAGTGCTTCTGCCGTGCTTTAACATGACACATCTGTTGGGTTTCGTAGTAATTTCAAAAATTTTCCTACGCGCACACAGAATCATGTGATGCATAGCAACGAGAGGAGAGTGTTGTCTACGTACCCAACGCAGACCGACTGCGGAAGCAATGACACGACGTAGAGGAAGTAGTCGTACGTCTTCACGATCCAACCGATCAAGCACCGAAACTACGGCACCTCCGAGTTCGAGCACACGTTCAGCTCGATGACGATCCCCGGACTCCGATCCAGCAAAGTGTCGGGGAAGAGTTTCGTCAGCACGACGGCGTGGTGACGATCTTGATGAACTACAGCAGCAGGGCTTCGCCTAAACTCCGCTACAGTATTATCGAGGAATATGGTGGCAGGGGGCACCGCACACGGCTAAGGAATCGATCACGTGGATCAACTTGTGTCAACTTGTGTGTTTAGAGGTGCCCCTGCCTCCGTATATAAAGGAGCCAAGGGGGGAGGAGGCGCCGGCCAGGAGGAGGTGGCGCAGGAGGAGTCCTACTCCTACCGGGAGTAGGACTCCCCCCCAATCCTATTCCAACTAGGATTCCCAAGGGGGGAAGAGGGAGAGGGGTGGCCGGCCACCTCTCCTAGTCCTACTAGGACTAGGGGAAGGGGGGAGGCGCGCAGCCCCCTTGGGCTGCCCCTTTCTCCTTTCCACTAAGGCCCATGATGGCCCATATGGCTCCCGGGGGGTTCCGGTAACCTCCCGGTAACCCGGTAAAATCCCGATTTCACCCGGAACACTTCCGATGTCCAAACATAGACTTCCAATATATGAATCTTTATGTCTTGACCATTTCGAGACTCCTCGTCATGTCCGTGATCACATCCGGGACTCCGAACAACCTTCGGTACATCAAAATGCATAAACTCATAATATAACTGTCATCGTAACCTTAAGCGTGCGGACCCTACGGGTTCGAGAACAATGTAGACATGACCGAGACACGTCTCTGGTCAATAACCAATAGCGGGACCTGGATGCCCATATTGGCTCCTACATATTCTACGAAGATCTTTATCGGTCAGACCGCATAACAACATACGTTGTTCCCTTTGTCATCGGTATGTTACTTGCCCGAGATTCGATCGTCGGTATCCAATACCTAGTTCAATCTCGTTACCGGCAAGTCTCTTTACTCGTTCCGTAATACATCATCTCACAACTAACATATTATTTGTAATGCTTGCAAGGCTTATGTGATGTGTATTACCGAGAGGGCCCAGAGATACCTCTCCGACAATCGGAGTGACAAATCCTAATCTCGAAATACGCCAACCCAACATCGACCATTGGAGACACCTGTAGTACTCCTTTATAGTCACCCATTTACGTTGTGACGTTTGGTAGTACCCAAAGTGTTCCTCCGGTAAACGGGAGTTGCATAATCTCATAGTCATAGGAACATGTATAAGTCATGAAGAAAGCAATAGCAACATACTAAACAATCGGGTGCTAAGCTAATGGAATGGGTCATGTCAATCAGATCATTCTGCTAATGATGTGACCTCGTTAATCAAATAACAACTCATTGTTCATGGTTAGGAAACATAACCATCTTTGATTAACGAGCTAGTCAAGTAGAGGCATACTAGTGACACTTTGTTTGTCTATGTATTCACACATGTATTATGTTTCCGGTAAATACAATTCTAGCATGAATAATAAACATTTATCATGATTATAAGGAAATAAATAATAACTTTATTATTGCCTCTAGGGCATATTTCCTTCAGTCTCCCACTTGCACTAGAGTCAATAATCTAGATTACACTGTAATGATTCTAACACCCATGGAGCCTTGGTGCTGATCATGTTTTGCTCGTGGAAGAGGCTTAGTCAACGGATCTGCAACATTCAGATCCGTATGTATCTTGCAAATCTCTATGTCTCCCACCTGGACTAGATCCCGGATGGAGTTGAAGCGTCTCTTGATGTGTTTGGTCCTTTTGTGAAATCTGGATTCCTTTGCCAAGGCAATTGCACCAGTATTGTCACAAAAGATTTTCATTGGACCCGATGCACTAGGTATGACACCTAGATCGGATATGAACTCCTTCATCCAGACTCCTTCATTTGTTGCTTCCGAAGCAGCTATGTATTCCGCTTCACATGTAGATCCCGCTACGACGCTTTGTTTAGAACTGCACCAACTGACAGCTCCACCGTTTAATGTAAACACGTATCCGGTTTGCGATTTAGAATCGTCCGGATCAGTGTCAAAGCTTGCATCAACGTAACCTTTTACGATGAGCTCTTTGTCACTTCCATATACGAGAAACATATCCTTAGTCCTTTTCAGGTATTTCAGGATGTTCTTGACCGCTGTCCAGTGATCCATTCCTGGATTACTTTGGTACCTCCCTGCTAAACTTATAGCAAGGCACACATCAGGTCTGGTACACAGCATTGCATACATGATAGAGCCTATGGCTGATGCATAGGGAACATCTTTCATATTCTCTCTATCTTCTGCAGTGGTCGGGTATTGAGTCTTACTCAATTTCACACCTTGTAACACAGGCAATAACCCTTTCTTTGCTTGATCCATTTTGAATTTCTTCAAAATTTTGTCAAGGTATGTGCTTTGTGAAAGTCCAATTAAGCGTCTTGATCTGTCTCTATAGATCTTAATGCCTAATATGTAAGCAGCTTCACCGAGATCTTTCATTGAAAAACTTTTATTCAAGTATCCCTTTATGCTATCCAGAAATTCTATATCATTTCCAATCAATAATATGTCATCCACATATAATATCAGAAATGCTACAGAGCTCCCACTCACTTTCTTGTAAATACAGGCTTCTCCAAAAGTCTGTATAAAACCAAATGCTTTGATCACACTATCAAAACGTTTATTCCAACTCCGAGAGGCTTGCACCAGTCCATAAATGGATCGCTGGAGCTTGCACACTTTGTTAGCTCCCTTTGGATCGACAAAACCTTCTGGTTGCATCATATACAACTCTTCTTCCAGGAATCCATTCAGGAATGCAGTTTTGACATCCATTTGCCAAATTTCATAATCATAAAATGCGGCAATTGCTAACATGATTCGGACGGACTTAAGCATCGCTACGGGTGAGAAGGTCTCATCGTAGTCAATTCCTTGAACTTGCCGAAAACCTTTTGCGACAAGTCAAGCTTTGTAGACAGTAACATTACCATCAGCGTCAGTCTTCTTCTTAAAGATCCATTTATTCTCAATCGCTTGCCGATCATCGGGCAAGTCAACCAAAGTCCATACTTTGTTCTCATACATGGATCCCATCTCAGATTTCATGGCTTCTAGCCACTTTGCGGAATCTGGGCTCACCATCGCTTCTTCATAGTTCGTAGGTTCATCATGATCTAGTAGCATGACCTCCAGAACAGGATTACCGTACCACTCTGGTGCGGATCTTACTCTGGTTGATCTACGAAGTTCAGTAGTATCTTGATCTGAAGTTTCATGATCATTATCATTGGCTTCCTCACTAACTGGTGTAGGTGTCACTGAAACAGTTTTCTGTGATGAACTACTTTCCAGTAAGGGAGCAGGTACAGTTACCTCGTCAAGTTCTACTTTCCTCCCACTCACTTCTTTCGAGAGAAACTCCTTCTCTAGAAATGATCCATTCTTAGCAACAAATGTTTTGCCTTCGGATCTGTGATAGAAGGTGTACCCAACAGTTTCCTTTGGGTATCCTATGAATACACATTTCTCCGATTTGGGTTCGAGCTTATCAGGTTGAAGTTTTTTTTTTCACATAAGCATCGCAGCCCCAAACTTTAAGAAACGACAACTTTGGTTTCTTGCCAAACCATAGTTCATAAGGCGTCGTCTCAACGGATTTTGATGGTGCCCTATTTAACGTGAATGCGGTCGTCTCTAAAGCATATCCCCAAAATGATAGCGGTAAATCTGTAAGAGACATCATAGATCGCACCATATCTAGTAAAGTACGATTACGACGTTCGGACACACCATTACGCTGTGGTGTTCCGGGGGGCGTGAGTTGCGAAACTATTCCACAGTTTTTCAAATGTACACCAAACTCGTAACTCAAATATTCTCCTCCACGATCAGATCGTAGAAACTTTATTTTCTTGTTACGATGATTTTCAACTTCACTCTGAAATTCTTTGAACTTTTCAAATGTTTCAGACTTATGCTTCATTAAGTAGATATATCCATATCTGCTCAAATCATCTGTGAAGGTGAGAAAATAACGATATCCGCCACGAGCCTCAATATTCATCGGACCACATACATCGGTATGTATGATTTCCAACAAATCTGTTGCTCTCTCCATAGTACCGGAGAATGGTGTTTTAGTCATCTTTCCCATGAGGCACGGTTCGCAAGTACCAAGTGATTCATAATCAAGTGGTTCCAAAAGTCCATTAGTATGGAGTTTCTTCATGCGTTTTACACCGATATGACCTAAACGACAGTGCCACAAATAAGTTGCACTTTCATTATCAACTCTGTATCTTTTGGTTTCAACATTATGAATATGTGTATTACTACTATCGAGATTTAGTAAGAATAGACCACTCTTCAAGGGTGCATGACCATAAAAGATATTACTCATATAAATAGAACAACCATTATTCTCTGATTTAAATGAATAACCGTCTCGCATTAAACAAGATCCAGATATAATGTTCATGCTCAACGCTGGCACCAAATAACAATTATTTAGGTCTAATATTAATCCCGAAGGTAGATGTAGAGGTAGCGTGCCGACCAGGATCACATCGACTTTGGAACCGTTTCCCACGCGCATCGTCACCTCGTCCTTTGCCAGTGCCCGCTTATTCTGTAGTCCCTGTTTCGAGTTGCAAATATTAGCAACAGAACCAGTATCAAATACCCAGGTGCTACTGCGAGCATTGGTAAGGTACACATCAATAACATGTATATCACATATACCTTTGTTCACCTTGCCATCCTTCTTATCCGCCAAATACTTGGGGCAGTTCCGCTTCCAGTGACCAGTCTGCTTGCAGTAGAAGCACTCAGTTTCAGGCTTAGGTCTAGACTTGGGTTTCTTCTCTTGAGCAGCAACTTTCTTGCCGTTCTTTTTGAAGTTCCCCTTTTTCTTCCCTTTGCCCTTTTTCTTGAAACTAGTGGTCTTGTTAACCATCAACACTTGATGCTCCTTCTTGATTTCTACCTCCGCAGCTTTTAGCATTGCGAAGAGCTCGGGAATAGTCTTGTTCATCCCTTGCATATTATAGTTCATTACGAAGCTCTTGTAGCTTGGTGGCAGTGATTGGAGAATTCTGTCAATGACGCAATCATCCGGAAGATTAACTCCCAATTGAATCAAGTGATTATTATACCCAGACATTTTGAGTATATGCTCACTGACAGAACTGTTCTCTTCCATCTTGCAGCTATAGAACTTATTGGAGACTTCATATCTCTCAATCCGGGCATTTGCTTGAAATATTAACTTCAACTCCTGGAACATCTCATATGCTCCATGACGTTCAAAACGTCGTTGAAGTCCCGATTCTAAGCCGTAAAGCATGGCACACTGAACTATCGAGTAGTCATCAGCTTTGCTCTGTCAGACGTTCATAACATCTGGCGTTGCTCCAGCAGCAGGCCTGGCACCCAGCGGTGCTTCCAGGACGTAATTCTTCTGTGCAGCAATGAGGATAATCCTCAAGTTACGGACCCAGTCCGTGTAATTGCTACCATCATCTTTCAACTTTGCTTTCTCAAGGAACGCATTAAAATTTAACGGAACAACAGCACAAGCCATCTATCTACAATCAACATAAACAAGCAAGATACTATCAGGGACTAAGTTCATGATAAATTTTAAGTTCAATTAATCATATTATTAAAGAACTCCCACTTAGATAGACATCCCTCTAATCCTCTAAGTGATCACGTGATCCAAATCAACTAAACCATGTCCGATCATCACGTGAGATGGAGTAGTTTCATCGGTGAACATCATTATGTTGATCATATCTACTATATGATTCACGCTCGACCTTTCGGTCTCCGTGTTCCGAGGCCATATCTGCATATGCTAGGCTCGTCAAGTTTAACCTGAGTATTCTGCGTGCGCAACTGTTTTGCACCCGTTGTATTTGAACGTAGAGCCTATCACACCCGATCATCACGTGGTGTCTCAGCACGAAGAACTTTTGCAACGGTGCATACTCAGGGAGAACACTTCTTGATAATTTAGTGAGAGATCATCTTATAATGCTACCGTCAATTAAAGCAAGATAAGATGCATAAAAAGATAAACATCACATGCAATCAATATAAGTGATATGATATGGCCATCATTATCTTGTGCTTGTGATCTCCATCTCCGAAGCACCGTCATGATCACCATCGTCACCGGCGCGACACCTTGATCTCCATCGTAGCATCGTTGTCGTCTCGCCAATCTTATGTTTCCACGACTATCACTACCGTTTAGTAATAAAGTAAAGCATTACATCGCGATTGCATTGCATACAATAAAGCGACAACCATATGGCTCCTGCCAGTTGCCGATAACTTGGTTACAAAACATGATCATCTCATACAATAAAATTCAGCATCATGCCTTGACCATATCACATCACAACATGCCCTGCAAAAACAAGTTAGACGTCCTCTACTTTGTTGTTGCATGTTTTACGTGGCTGCTACGGGCTTAAGTAAGAACCAATCTCACCTACGCATCAAAACCACAACGATAGTTTGTCAAATAGACTCCGTTTTAACCTTCGCAAGGACCGGGCGTAGCCATACTTGGTTCAACTAAAGTTGGAGAGGCAGTCGCCCGCAAGCCATCTCTGTGCAAAGCACGTCGAGGGAACCGGTCTCGCGTAAGCGTACGCGTAAGGTTGGTCCGGGTCGTCTCGTCCAACAATACCGCTGAACCAAAATTTGACATGCTGGTAGGCAGTATGACTTGTATCGTCCACAACTCACTTGTGTTCTACTCGTGCATATAACATCAACATCATTAACCTAGGCTCTGATACCACTGTTGGGTTTCGTAGTAATTTCAAAAAATTTCCTACGCGCACACAGAATCATGTGATGCATAGCAACGAGAGGAGAGTGTTGTCTACGTACCCAACGCAGACCGACTGCGGAAGCAATGACACGACGTAGAGGAAGTAGTCGTACGTCTTCACGATCCAACCGATCAAGCACCGAAACTACGGCACCTCCGAGTTCGAGCACACGTTCAGCTCGATGACGATCCCCGGACTCCGATCCAGCAAAGTGTCGGGGAAGAGTTTCGTCAGCACGACGACGTGGTGACGATCTTGATGAACTACAGCAGCAGGGCTTCGCCTAAACTCCGCTACAGTATTATCGAGGAATATGGTGGCAGGGGGCACCGCACACGGCTAAGGAATCGATCACGTGGATCAACTTGTGTCAACTTGTGTGTTTAGAGGTGCCCCTGCCTCCGTATATAAAGGAGGAGAGGAGGGGAGGCTGGCCGGCCAAGGGGGGAGGCGCAGGAGAGTCCTACTCCCTCTGGGAGTAGGATTCCCCCTCCAATCCTAGTCCAACTAGGATTCCTCGGAGGGGAAAAGAGGAGGAGGGGGCCGGCCACCTCTCCTAGTCCTAATAGGACTAGGGGAAGGGGGGGCGCAGCCCATCTAGGGCAGCCCCTTCTCTTTTCCACTAAGGCCCACTATGGCCCAAATAGCTCCCGGGGGGTTCCGGTAACCCTCCCGGTATTCCGGTAAAATCCCGATTTCACCCGGAACACTTCCGATATCCAAATATAGGCTTCCAATATATCAATCTTTACGTCTCGACCATTTCGAGACTCCTCGTCATGTCCGTGATCACATCCGGGACTCCGAACAACCTTTGGTACATCAAAATACATAAACTCATAATATAACTGTCATCGTAACCTTAAGCGTGCGGACCCTACGGGTTCGAGAACAATGTAGACATGACCGAGACACGTCTCTGGTCAATAACCAATAGCGGGACCTGGATGCCCATATTGGCTCCTACATATTCTACGAAGATCTTTATCGGTCAGACCGCATAACAACATACGTTGTTCCCTTTGTCATCGGTATGTTACTTGCCCGAGATTCGATCGTCGGTATCCAATACCTAGTTCAATCTCGTTACCGGCAAGTCTCTTTACTCGTTCCGTAATACATCATCTCACAACTAACATATTAGTTGTAATGCTTGCAAGGCTTATGTGATGTGTATTACCGAGAGGGCCCAGAGATACCTCTCTGACAATCGGAGTGACAAATCCTAATCTCGAAATACGCCAACCCAACATCGACCATTGGAGACACCTGTAGTACTCCTTTATAATCACCCATTTACGTTGTGACGTTTGGTAGTACCCAAAGTGTTCCTCCGGTAAACGGGAGTTACATAATCTCATAGTCGTAGGAACATGTATAAGTCATGAAGAAAGCAATAGCAACATACTAAACGATCAGGTGCTAAGCTAATGGAATGGGTCATGTCAATCAGATCATTCTACTAATGATGTGACCTCGTTAATCAAATAACAACTTATTGTTCATGGTTAGGAAACATAACCATCTTTGATTAACGAGCTAGTCAAGTAGAGGCATACTAGTGACTCTCTGTTTGTCTATGTATTCACACATGTATTATGTTTCCGGAAAATACAATTCTAGCATGAATAATAAACATTTATCATGATTATAAGGAAATAAATAATAACTTTATTATTGCCTCTAGGGCATATTTCCTTCAACATCCTATCTCAAGACTTCAAGCGGGCCAGCCTACGGCTTCAACCTCCTATCCCGAAGGCGGAGTACTTCTCATTAGGCCAGTTTAGCAAACTAAACTCTAGCGGTTTTGAGAGAGAAATTAGGCTCCTCAGCTAGTGACCACATACTTGTGTCAAAAAAGGAATGATAAATAATAATAATAATAATAATAATAATAATAATAATAATAATAATAATAACTTTGGAACAACTAAGAAGAAAAACACTTATTATAAAACGGCTCAAATAAACTTAAGAGCCCCCAAGTGACTTGGGTAAAAGAATGATTGCATGTACCGAAGTACTTATATCATATCTATGTTCACCCGAATTTTAAACGCGTCTTAACCGACCGTCGGCTTCTCCCTCTTCGGTCAAGGACCGAAAAGTGTTATGTACTCCACCTGTCGAGAATATCGATGGTGTTTCCAATAACCAGGCAATCAGGCCATAAGGCTGTAACAGACAAAGCACACTCAGGGAACTTATGCTATATTACTACGAAGTGTAAGAAGCATCTTCGAAGAAAATAGTACCCCCACCGATACCTTTCTTCGGTGCTCATTGTTACTATGAGACTTGTGCAATAGATCTTTTGTACTCATGAGTTCCGTTGTGTGCCAACCATCATTGAAAACTATAAGAGCGCTAGCTTTCGGCTTCACCCAGTCCGAGGTCTGGCTCGGATGACCCGATCGTGACAATCACAGAGGTGCTCCCTTTACTCCCTAGCCGAACAATCAGGAATGTAGGGGTAAACACAGGAGCGAGGCAACCCAGCTTGCAAATTGCTTAAGTCAATATGGTGCATATTGTGGCGTAATACACGAACAAGGAACGAAGCCGTACAAGTATAATCATATGCAAGAGGAAAGGCTTCATGAAGGAAGCCCCCAAGTGAACTGGGTATTTGAATTTGTGCGTCACAAACATAGTTTGGACAAGGAAATTCTTTACAAGCAACTTTTTTCCAAAAAGGTATAATGCTTGGTCGAACCGAACACAAGTTAAAAATTTAAAACTTGGAGCATGAAGGCAACTTAGCTGGTTAATGTGTTCGGTATTGACGACGTGGTCCGAGCTTGATGCGGGACAAGGTTCCATCCCCCAAGCCGGTCCCGAGGTGGCGGAGCAAAGAGCTCGACACGCCGAAGTGGTGACATAGCACGACCAATGCAGGCCGGCAGAGTGATACCAAAGTCCCCGGCATGGGGTAATGAAGTGTTGATGAAGCCCCCTGTCCGGCCGAGGTGACGTGGTATGTCAGTACGCCGAGTTTTTGATACTTCCCAACCTGGATCATTTTCCCGTGCACAAAAAAAATAGTGCAAACCGGAGATAATAGTAATAATAGTAATAAAAATCGTTGCATAATATGCAAAATGAGTAATAAAAGAAATATGGCCTGGCGCCGAAGTCAATGTTGATGCAGGGCGTCGGCGTGATGCGGTAAAGGTGTGGCAAAGCCTGAATTCACAGGTCGGTCCGAGTTCCGGATGCGGCGTTCGCCAGACTATATACAGAAACTGACCGAACCACCATGCGACTGTCGTTAATGCGGCCACCATTTGATAGACCTGTGTACATATGATGGACAAACCAGAGTAATAATTCCTTGGAAAGAATAAACCCAAACAAGCAAAAAATACTAGGATTAATAGCACCTGGTTTATTTGTTGTAGCGATCCGAAGAAAGGTGATTCCCAAAATTGGGACTCGATCCGCACACCCATTGCCAGATGGGCGATAAAGCGACGGCATGGCGATGCTGGCAAAGGTTGGCTTACCGAGGCAAAGCCCTCGGTCCATCTAACGTGACGAAGCTGGTCGGATAGTGATGCTGAAGTCTCCGGAGTAGGTTGATGAAGAGATGGCGAAGCCCCCGGTCCGGCCGAGATGTCGAAGCCTCGATGTCAGCCGATGAGTCGAAGTAGGTCGGCGTGATGGACATCGGCTTGAAGAAGCAATAGTGCGGCCCTGCCGATGCCGGTCGTGACGTGGTCAATGCCGGCTTGATGAAGTGACCGTGCGGCGATGCCGGTGTGCCCGCTCCGTGTAATCCGTGGGGCGGTAATGTTGGTGATGATTTATCCTTCACGATGCCGAACTCTTGTTCGGCTTGCCGAGATGATGATCCGAAGAAGTTGAGCTCGGCTCGGCAAAGCGACGACGTGTCTAGCGCAGGTCGGCAACCTTGGAGCAATATTGCCGGACTGGTTTGACACCAGCATGATGATGAAAACGACCTCAGAGGAGGCTTAAAATTTTATGGGCATGTGTTTGAAAATGATGCACAATACCATAGAAGATAATTCCTTTAAAAAGGTTATCCAATATCACGTTCATAAAGAAACATGAATTCGGGTCGGATCCGTATTCGCGTAGAAAACAAATCCGAAAATTGGTCCACTCATAGGAAGGTTCCCGGAGTTTGAACGATCGAATCGAGCTGAAATTTTGAGGGGTGGTAGATATAGGAATTCCGCAGCTGATCAACGGTTGGATCTTCCAAAGGACGTCCGAGCTAGAAGCTGGACACCACGCCCTAAACTCGTCCAGATTCTCATTCAGATTTGACAGGGCTCCGGTATATCGTAGATCGTCGGAGATTCCTCCATCGGAACTCGACAAAATTTTGCATGGCTGTTGTAGACGTAATTTCGCACTATTCCACTGAAGAAAACATCAAACCAATGCTCGAGGAGGTGGTGACGGCGGATAAAAGTTCGCTGTCCAGAAAAACAGCACGACCGCCCGAGGGTAATGTTGACGTTGAGCCCTCGAGCTCCATGGATGATTCCTCTATGATCATGATAGAGGTTGGAGTTGATGTTGATGAAGGCCCCCATCCGAACATGACGATCAGAGACGGAACGCGGTTCTCGGTCGAGCCAAGGTGACCAATCGAGCCGGCGACGAAGATGCCGGCGTCGCAGTTGACCTGCAGGCGAGCCATTGATCCTTTTGGCGATCACACATCGGAACTCTCAATGAAAGCACCAATGTCGGTGTCAAAACTGGTGGATCTCGGGTAGGGGGTCCCGAACTGTGCGTCTAGGATCAATGGTAACAGGAGGCAGGGGACACGATGTTTACCCAAGTTCGGGCCCTCTTTATGGAGGTAATACCCTACGTCCTGCTTGATTGATATTGATGATATGAGTATTACAAGAGTTGATCTACCATGAGATCAAAGAGGCTAAACCCTAGAAGCTACCCTATGGTATGATTGTTCTCTCTATCGACTAGCCTGGCCTCGGTTTATATAATGCACCAGAGGCCTAGGATAACAAGAGTCCTAGCCGAATACGCTGGTGGGGAGGAGTCCTTGTCTTGATCGCCAAGTCTTGTGGAATCTTCCTTGTATGCGGCGGCTGTCCGAACTGGACCATGAGTATACGACCATGGGGGTCCTCGGCCCAATCTAACAGATCGGGAGATGACGTGGTGAGTACCCCCTAGTCCAGGACACCGTCACTAGGCAACCCAGCTTGCGAATTGCTTTGGTTAATATGGTGCATATTATGGCGTAATACACGAACAAGGAACGAAGCCGTACAAGTATAATCATATGCAAGAGGAAAAGCTCCATCAAGGGAGCCCCCAAATAAACGAGGTATTTGAATATGCGCATCACAAACAAAGTTTTGACAAGGAACTTTGTCACAAACAACTTAGTGCCGAAAAGTATAATGCTTGGTCGAACCAAACAAAATTTAAAACTAAGAGTTTTTGAGCATGAAAGCAACTTAGCTGGTTAATGTGCTCAGTGTTGATGACACCATTCGGGCTTGTGGTGGGATGAAGACGCCCATTGATCTGTGACAGATCAGACAAGGTTCGCTGTCCTCGGCAAGGCCGAGGTCCCAGCCCCCAGGCCCGAGGTATCCGAGCAAGGAGTTCGGCACTCCGGAGTAGTGACCACCTAACACAATCAAAATCGATTACCTGCACACATAAAACAGTGCGGTCCAGGAAATAATAATAATATATATAATCCTTGCATAATTGCTTTATGAAAATAATAATTTATTTAAAGAAATGTGGCCTGGCGCCGAAGCCAATGTCGATGCAGGGCGTCAGCGTGACGCAGTGAAGACGTGACAAAGCCTCAATTTGTAGGGCGGTCCGGGCTCCGGATGCGACGTTCGCCGAACTATGTACAGAAACTGACCGAACCACCATGCGGCCATTTTGAATGTGGCCGCCATTTGATAGACCTGTGTACAGATGATGGAACAAACGAGAGTAATAATTTGTTAAGAAAAATAAACCCGACAAGCAAAAATTGTTAGGATTAATAGCACCTGGTTTATTTGTTGTAGCATTCCGAAGAAAAGTGACTCCCAAAATCGGGAATCGATCCGCACACCCATTGCTTGATGGGCGATAAAGCGATGGCCTGGTGATGCTGGCAAAGGTTGGCTTGCCAAGGCGAAGCCCTCGGTCCAGCTAACGTGACGAAGCTGGTCGGCTGGTGACGCCGAAGTCACCGGAGTATGTTGATGAAGAAATAGCCAAGTCCCCGGTCTAGCCGAGGTGACGGAGCAGGCCAGTGAGGAGTTGTTGTAGCTGTCATGTCAGCCGAGGTGTTGAAGTAGTTCGGCGTGATGGACATTGGCTCAAAGAAGCAATAGTGCGGCCATGCCGACCCAGGTCGTAACTTGTGACGCGGCCAGTGCTGGTTTGACGAAGTGACCATGCGGCGATGCCGGTGTGCCTGCTCCGTGTAATCTGTGGGGCGGCGATGTTGGTGATGATTTATCCTTGGTGATTCTGAACTCTTATTCGGCTCGCCGAGCTGAGGATCCGAAGAATTTGAGCTCGGCTTAAAAAGCGACGACATGTCTAGCGCAGGTCGGCAGTCGTGGAGCTATATTGCCGGACTTGTTTGACACCAGTGTGATGGCGAAGATTACCTCAGAGGAGGATTAAAATTTTATGGCCGCGTGTTAAAAACAATGCACAATACCTTAGAAGAAAATTCCTTTAAAAAGGTTATCAAATATCACGTTCATAAAGAAACATGAATTCGGGTCGGATCCGTATTCGCGCAGGAAACAAATCTGAAAAGTGATGCACTAATCGGAAGGTTCGTGGAGTTTGGACGGTCGGATTGAACTGAAATTTTGAGGGATGGTAGATATGGGAATTCCACGGCAGATGAACGGTTGGATCTTGCAAAGGACTTCCGAGCTGGCCTCTGGAGACCACGCCCTAAACTCTTCCAGATTCCCGTCTGAATTTGACAGGGCTCTGGTATATCGTAGATTGTGAGAGATTCCTTGATCGGAACTCGACAAAATTTTCCAGGGTTGTTTTAGAGTCGATTCCGCATAATTCCACCGAAGCGATCATTAAAAAGACACTCGAGGAGGCGGTGGTGGCGGATACGTGTTCGCTGTCCAGAAAAACAACACGGTCGCCCGAGGGCAATGTTGACGTTGAGCCCCCGAGCTCCACGGACGATTCCTCCATGATCTTGATAGAGATCAGAGTTGGTGTTGATGAAGGCCCTCGTCCGAACATGACAATCAAATGCAGGGCATAGTCCTTGGTCAAGCCAAGGTGATCAATCGAGCCGGTGACAAAGATGTCGACATCGCAGTTAATCTGCGGACGAGCCATCGATCCTTTTGCCGATCACACAGCGGAACTCTCAATGAAAGCACCATTGTCCGTGTCAAAACCGGCGGATCTTGGATAGGTGGTCCCGAACTATGCGTCTAAGGCGGATGGTAACAGGAGGCGGGGGACACGATGTTTACCCAGGTTCGGGCCCTCTCGATGGAGGTAATACCCTACTTCCTGCTTGATTGATCTTGATGATATGAGTATTACAAGAGTTGATCCGCCACGAGATCATAGAGGCTAAACCCTAGAAGCTAGCCTATGGTATGAATGTTTGTATATCTATCGACTAGCCTGGCCCTGGTTTATATAATGCACCAGAGGCCTAGGATAACAAGAGTCCTAGACGAATACGTCGGTGGGGGAGGAGTCATTGTCTTGACCACCAAGTCTTGTGGAATCTTCCTTGTATGCGGCAACTGTCCGAACTGGCCCATGAGTATATAGCCATGGGGGTCCTCGTCCCAATCTAACTGACCGGGAGACGCCGTGGTGAGTACCCCCTAGTCCAGGACACTGTCAATCGTCACTTCATTCAATGCATGATAATCAACAACCATTCTCAGAGATTTATCCTTCTTCTCAACCAAGAGCACTGGGCTCCCCATGGTGATGAACTTCGTCGAATGTAACCTTTCTCCAATAACTCCTTGATCTGCTTCTTAATCTCCTCCAGATCGTTCGCGGGCATCCAGTATGGTCTCTTCGATATCGGTCCGGTGCCTGGCAATAACTCTATCAAAAACTCAATGTCTCGATCTGGGGGCATGCTTGGTAATTCCTCTGGAAATACATCCGGGTAATCCTTCACTACAGGCACTTCTTCCTGAACAACTCCCGTGAGGGAATTTACGTGTGTACTCTTAGGAGTATGCCTGGATACACACTTAATCCTTTGTCCCTCCGGCGTGGTGAGTAGAATTGACCTACTAGCACAGTCAATGTTTCCTCCATACTTCGATAACCAATCCATTCCTAGTATCACATCCAATCCTTGTGATTCCAAAATTATAAGGTCTGAGGGGAAAACATGGCTACCAATGGTTAAGGGTAACCGATCGCACCATCAGTTGGCCATATACTCTGCACTGGGTGAGCGCACTAGCAAAGGTGTCCTAAGGGCTAGGGTGGGTAACTTAAACTTGTCCACAAATCCCCTTGAAATGTATGAATGCGATGCACCAATATAAAAAAGAACGAGAACGGTAAACGACTTAACCAAAAACTTACCGATAACTGCATCTGGCTGCTCCTCAACCTCCTCCACGTTCACGTGGTTCACTTGTCCCCTGTTGAAAGGGTTGGGCTTCTTGAAGGAAATATGCCCTAGAGGCAATAATAAATTTATTATTTATTTCCTTATATCATGATAAATGTTTATTATTCATGCTAGAATTGTATTAACCGGAAACATGATACAAGTGTGAATACATAGACAAACAGAGTGTCACTAGTATACCTCTACTTGACTAGCTTGTTAATCAAAGATGGTTATGTTTCCTAGGCATAGACAAAGAGTTGTCATTTGATTAACGGGATCACATCATTAGGAGAATAATGTAACTGAGTTGACCCATTCCGTTAGCTTAGCACTTGATCGTTTAGTTTGTTGCTATTGCTTTCTTCATGACTTATACACGTTCCTATGACTATGAGATTATGCAACTCCCGTTTACTAGAGGAACACTTTGTGTGCTACCAAACATCACAACGTAACTGGGTGATTAGAAAGGTGCTCTACATGTGTCTCCAAAGGTACTTGTTGGGTTGGCGTATTTCGAGATTAGGATTTGCCACTCCGATTGTCGGAGAGGTATCTCTGGGCCCACTTGGTAATGCACATCACTATAAGCCTTGCAAGCAATGCAACTAATGAGTTAGTTGTGGGATGACGTATTACGGAACGAGTAAAGAGACTTGCCGGTAACGAGATTGAACTAGGTATTGAGATACCGACGATCGAATCTCGGGCAAGTAACATACCGATGACAAAGGGAACAACGTATGTTGTTATGCGGTTTGACCGATAAAGATCTTCGTAGAATATGTAGGAGCCAATATGAGCATCCGGGTTCCTCTATTGGTTATTGACCGGAGACGTGTCTCGGTCATGTCTACATAGTTCTCGAACCCATAGGGTCCGCACGCTTAAAGTTAGATGACAGTTATATTATCAGTTTATATGTTCTGATGTACCGAAGGTAGTTCGGAGTCCCGGATGTGATCACGGACATGGCGAGGAGTCTCGAAATGGTCGAGACGTAAAGATCGATATATTGGACAACTATGTTTGGACTTCGGAAAGGTTCCGGAAGGTTTCAGACATTTATCGGAGTACCGGGGGTTACCGAAACCCCCCGGGAACTAATGGGCCTTAGTGGAGAGAGAGAGGGGCTGGCCAGGGCAAGAGGCGTGCCCCCTCCCCTTGAGTCCGAATAGGACAAGGAAAGGGGGGCGCCCCCCTTGCCTTTCCCCTCTCCCACTCCTTCTTTCCCCCTCCTTCTTGGACTAGGAAAGGGAGGGGCAAACCTACTTGGAGTAGGTTTCCCCTTCCTAGGGCGCGCCACCCCCTTGGCCGGCCCTCTCCTCCTCCCCCCTTTATATAATGAGGAGGGGGGAACCCCATAGACACAACAATTGATCTCTTGATCTCTTAGCCGTGTACGGTTCCTCCTCCACCATAATCCACCTCGATCATATCGTAGCGGTGCTTAGGCGAAGCCCTGCGTCGGTAGAACATTATCATCGTCACCACACCGTCGTGCTGACGAAACTCTCCCTCAACACTCGGTTGGATCGGAGTTCGAGGGACGTCATCGAGTTGAGCATGTGCAGAACTCGAAGGTGCCGTGCGTTCGGTACTTGATCGGTCGGATCGTGAAGACGTATGACTACATCGACCGTGTTGTGCTAACACTTCTGCTTCCCGTCTACGAGGGTATGTGGACACACTCTCCCCTCTCATTACTGTGCATCACCATGATCTTGCGTGTGCGTAGGATTTTTTTTGAAATTACTATGTTCCCCAACAGTGGCATCCGAGCCAGGTTTTATGCGTAGATGCCATATGCACGAGTAGAACTATTGGGGAACGTAGTAATTTCAAAAATTTCCTACACACACGCAAGATCATGGTGATGCATAGCAACAAGAGGGGAGAGTGTTGTCTACGTACCCTCGTAGACCGTTCGCGGAAGCGTTATATCAACACGGTTGATGTAGTCGTACGTCTTCACGTCCAACCGATCCAAGTACCAAAAGCATGGCACCTCCGAGTTCTGCACACATTCGGCTCGATGACGTCCTTGCCTTCTCGATCCAGCAAGAGGGGCGAAGTAGTAGATGAGTTCCGGCAGCACGACGGCGTGGTGACCGTGTTGGTGAAGAACAATCTATGCAGGGCTTCACCTAAGCACTACGAAAACTATGACGGAGGATAAACTAGAGGAGACGGGGTAGCCGGCACACGGCTTGGTGTTTCTTGATGTGTCTTTGGTGCTAGTCCTGCCCCTCTATTTATATGTTGAGCCCTGGGGTCGAAACTTGGATTAAAAGCCTCCACAAAGTCGGTTTCACCCGAAAGGCAAGAGTCCTTCTCGGACTCCAGGGCCAGACGCCAGGGTTCCCGGCGTCTGGACCCAGACGCCAGGGACCCTGGCGTCTGGCCCCTGGACTCCGCAAAACTTCCTTTTGCGCTTTCCAAAAACCTTGTGGGCTTTCCCCTTTGGCCCAAATAAAGTGTTCTCGTACCCAAACATTTCGGGAAACATCCGGAACCCCTTCCGGTGAATTCCGGAACCCTTCCGGTGACCAAACACTATTATCCCATATATCAAACTTTATCTTCGAACCATTCCGAAGTTCCTCGTCATGTCCGTGATCTCATCCCGGACTCCGAACAACATTTGGTCACCAACATACATAACTCACATAGTACTATATCATCAACGAACATTAAGCGTGCGGACCCTACGGGTTCGAGAACTATGTAGACATGACCGAGACACCTCTCTGGTCAATAACCAATAGCGGGACCTGGATGCCCATATTGGCTCCTACATATTCTACGAAGATCTTTATCGGTCAGACCGCATAACAACATACGTTGTTCCCTTTGTCATCGATATGTTACTTGCCCGAGATTCGATCGTCGGTATCTCAATACCTAGTTCAATCTCGTTACCGGCAAGTCTCTTTACTCGTTCCGTAATACATCATCCTGCAACTAACTCATTAGTTGCAATGCTTGCAAGGCTTATAGTGATGTGCATTACCGAGTGGGCCCAAAGATACCTCTCCGACAATCGGAGTGACAAATCCTAATCTCGAAATACGCCAACCCAACAAGTACCTTCGGAGACACCTGTAGAGCACCTTTATAATCACCCAGTTACATTGTGACGTTTGGTGGCACACAAAGTGTTCCTTCGGTAAACGGGAGTTGCATAATCTCATAGTCATAGGAACATGTATAAGTCATGAAGAAAGCAATAGCAACAAACTAAACGATCAAGTGCTAAGCTAACGGAATGGGTCAAGTCAATCACATCATTCTCCTAATGATGTGATCCCGTTAATCAAATGACAACTCATGTCTATGGTTAGGAAACATAACCATCTTTGATCAACGAGCTAGTCAAGTAGAGGCATACTAGTGACACTCTGTTTGTCTGTGTATTCACACATGTATTATGTTTCCAGTTAATACAATTCTAGCATGATAATAAATATTTATCATGATATAAGGAAATAAATAATAACTTTATTATTGCCTCTAGGGCATATTTCCTTCAGTCTCCCACTTGCACTAGAGTCAATAATCTAGTTCACATCGCCATGTGATTTAATACCAATAGTTCACATCACCATGTGATTAACACCCATAGTTCACATTGACATGTGACTTATACCCAAAGGGTTTACTAGAGTCAATAATCTAGTTCATGTCGCTATGTGATTAACACCCAAAGAGTACTAAGGTGTGATCATGTTTTGCTTGTGAGAGAAGTTTAATCAATGGGTCTGTCACATTCAGATCCGTAAGTATTTTGCAAATTTCTATGTCAACAATGCTCTGCACGGAGCTACTCTAGCTAATTGCTCCCACTTTCAATATGTATCCACATTGAGACTTAAAGTCATCTAGATCAGTGTCAAAACTTGCATCGATGTAACCCTTTACGACGAACCTTTTGTCACCTCCATAATCAAGAAACATATCCTTACTCCAGTAAGGATAATTTTGACCAATGTCCAGTGATCTACTCCTAGATCACTACTGTACTCCCTTGCCAAACTCAGGGCAGGGTATACGATAGGTCTGGTACACAGCATGGCATACTTTATAGAACCTATGGCTGAGGCATTGGGAATGACTTTCATTCTCTTTCCATCTTCTGTCATGGTCGGGCTTTGAGTCTTACTCAATTTCACACCTTTGTAACATAGGCAAGAACTCCTTCTTTGACTATTCCATTTTGAACTACTTCAAAATCTTGTCAAGGTATGTAATCATTGAAAAACTTATCAAGCGTCTTAATCTATCTCTATAGATCTTGATGCTCAATATGCAAGCAGCTTTACCGAGGTCTTTCTTTGAAAAACTCCTTTCAAACATTCCTTTATGCTTTGCAGAATAACTCTACATTATCTCCGATCAACAATATGTCATACATATACTTATCAGAAATGTTGTAGTGCTCCCACTCACTTTCTTGTAAAAACAGGCTTCACCGCAAGTCTATATAAAACTATATGCTTTGATCAACTTATCAAAGCGTATATTCCAACTCCGAGATGCTTGCACCAGTCCATAGATGGATCGCTGGAGCTTGCATATTTTGTTAGTACCTTTAGGATTGACAAAACTTTCTTATTGCATCATATACAACTCTTCTTTAATAAATCCATTAAGGAATGCAGTTTTGTTTATCCATTTGCCAGATTTCATAAAATGCGGCAATTGCTAACATGATTCGGACAGACTTAAGCATAGATATGAGTGAGAAACTCTCATCATAGTCAACACCTTGAACTTGTCGAAAACCTTTTTGCGACAATTCTAGCTTTGTAGATAGTAACACTACTATTAGCGTTCGTCCTCCTCTTGAAGATCCATTTAATCTCAATGGCTCGCCGATCAATGGGCAAGTCAATCAAAGTCCATACTTTGTTCTCATACATGGATCTCATCTCAGATTTCATGGCCTCAAGCCATTTCGTGGAATCTGGGATCATCATCGCTTCCTCATAGTTCGTACGCTCGTCATGGTCAAGTAACATGACCTCCAGAACAGGATTACCGTACCACTCTGGTGCGGATCTCACTCTGGTTTACCTACGAGGTTCGGTAGTAACTTGATCTGAAGTTACATGATTATCATCATTAGCTTCCTCACTAATTGGTGTAGTAGTCACAGGAACAGATTTCTGTGATGAACTACTTTCCAATAAGGGAGCAGGTACAATTACCTCATCAAGTTCTACTTTCCTCCCACACACTTCTTTCGAGAGAAACTCCTTCTCTAGAAAGGATACATTCAAAGCAACGAATAACTTGCCTTCGGATCTGTGATAGAAGGTGTACCCAACATTTTCCTTTGGGTATCCTATGAAGACGCACTTCTCCGATTTGGGTTTGAGCTTATCAGGTTGAAACTTTTTCACATAAGCATTGCAACCTCAAACTTTAAGAAATGACAGCTTAGGTTTCTTGCCAAACCATAGTTCATACGGTGTCGTCTCAACGGATTTAGATGGTGCCCTATTTAACGTGAATGCAGCTGTCTCTAATGCATAACCCCAAAACGATAGTGGTAGATCGGTAAGAGACATCATAGATCGCACCATATCTAATAAAGTATGGTTATGACGTTCGGACGCACCATTACACTGTGGTGTTCCAGGTGGCGTGAGTAGTGAAACTATTTCACATTGTTTTTAACTGAAGGCCAAACTCGTAACTCAAATATTTTACTTCTTCGATCATATCGTAGAAACTTTTATTTTTGTTACGATGATTCTCCACTTCACTCTGAAATTCTTTGAACTTTTCAAATGTTTCAGACTTGTGTTTCATCAAGTAGATATACTCATATCTGCTCAAATCATCTTTGAAGATCAGAAAATAATGATACCTGCCGCGAGCCTCAATATTCATCGGACCACATACATCAGTATGTATGATTTACAACAAATCTGTTGCTCGCTCCATTGTTCCGGAGAACGGAGTCTTAGTCATCTTGTCCATGAGGCATGGTTAGCAAGCATCAACTGATTCATAATCAAGTGATTCCAAATGCCCATCAGCATGGATTTTCTTCATGCGCTTTACACCAATATGACCTAAACGGCAGTGCCACAAATAAGTTGCACTATCATTATTAACTTTGCATCTTTTGGTTTCAATATTATGAATATGTGTATCACTACGATCGAGATCCAACAAACCATTTTCATTGGGTGTGTAACCATATGAGGTTTTATTTATGTAAACAGAACAACAATTTATTCTCTTACTTAAATGAATGACCGTATTGCAATAAACATGATCAAATCATATTCACGCTCAACGCAAACACCAAATAACACTTATTTAGGTTCAACACTAATCCCAAAAGTATAGGGAGTGCGCGATGGTGATCATATCAATCTTGGAACCACTTCCAACACACATCGTCACTTCACCCTTAACTAGTCTATGTTCATTCTGTAACTCCCGTTTCGAGTTACTACTCTTAGCAACTGAACCACTATCAAATACCGAGGGGTTGCTACGAACACTAGTAAAATACACATCAATAATCTTTATATCAAATATACCTTTGTTCACTTTGCCATCCTTCTTATCCACCAAATACTTGGGGCAGTTCCGCTTCCAGTGACCAGTCCCTTTGCAGTAGAAGCACTTAGTCTTAGGCTTAGGACCAGACTTGGGCTTCTTCACTTGAGAAACTTGCTTGCCGTTCTTCTTGAAGTTCCCCTTCTTCCCTTTGCCCTTTTCTTGAAACTAGTGGTCTTGTCTACCATCAACACTTGATATTTTTCTTGATTTCTACCTTCATTGATTTCAGCATTACGAAGAGCTTGGGAATCATTTCCATTATCCCTTGCATATCATAGTTCATCACGAAGTTCTACTAACTTGGTGATGGTGACTAGAGAATTCTGTCAATCACTATTTTATCTGGAAGATTAACTCCCACTTCATTCAAGCGATTGTAGTACCCAGACAATCTGAGCACATGCTCACTGCTTGAGCTATTCTCCTCCATCTTTTAGCTATATAACTTATTGGAGACTTCATATCTCTCAACTCGGGTATTGGCTTGAAATATTAACTTCAACTCCTGAAACATCTCATATGGTCCATGACGTTCAAAACATCTTTGAAGTCCGATTCTAAGACGTTTAAGCATGGTGCACTAAACTATCAAGTAGTCATCATATTGAGCTAGCCAAATGTTCATAACATCTGCATCTGCTCCTGCAATAGGTTTGTCACCTAGCAATGCATCAAAGACATAATTCTTCTATGCAGCAATGAGGATAAACCTCAGATCATGGATCCAATCCACATCATTGCTACTAACATCTTTCAACTTAGTTTTCTCTAGGAACATAAAAAAACAGGGGAGCTAAATGCGAGCTATTGATCTACAACATAGATATGCTAATACTACCAGGACTAAGTTCATGATAAATTAAAGTTCAATTAATCATATTACTTAAGAACTCCCACTTAGATAGACATCCCTCTAATAATCTAAGTGATTACGTGATCCATATCAACTAAACCATAACCGATCATCACGTGAAATGGAGTAGTTTTCAATGGTGAACATCATTATGTTGATCATATCTACTATATGATTCACGCTCGACCTTTCGGTCTCCAGTGCTCCGAGGCCACATCTGCATATGCTAGGCTCGTCAAGTTTAACCTGAGTATTCTGCGTGTGCAAAACTGGCTTGCACCCGTTGTAGATGGACGTAGAGCTTATCACACCCGATCATCACGTGGTGTTTGGGCACGACGAACTTTGGCAACGGTGCATACTCAGGGAGAACACTTTTATCTTGAAATTTAGTGAGAGATCATCTTATAATGCTACCGTCAAACAAAGCAAGATAAGATGCATAAAAGATAAACATCACATGCAATCAATATAAGTGATATGATATGGCCATCATCATCTTGTGCTTATGATCTCCATCTCCGAAGCACCGTCATGATCACCATCGTCACCGGCGCGACACTTTGATCACCATCGTAGCATCGTTGTCGTCTCGCCAATATTAGGCTTCCACGACTATCGCTACCGCTTAGTGATAAAGTAAAGCATTACAGCGCAATTGCATTGCATACAATAAAGAGACAACCATATGGCTCCCGCCAGTTGCCGATAACTCGGTTACAAAACATGATCATCTCATACAATAAAATTTAGCATCATGTCTTGGCCATATCACATCACAACATGCCCTGCAAAAACAAGTTAGACGTCCTCTACTTTGTTGTTGCAAGTTTTACGTGGCTGCTATGGGCTGAGCAAGAACCGTTCTTACCTACGCATCAAAACCACAACGATAGTTTGTCAAGTTGGTGCTGTTTTAACCTTCGCAAGGACCGGGCGTAGCCACACTCGGTTCAACTAAAGTTGGAGAAACTGACACCCGCCAGCCACCTGTGTGCAAAGCACGTCGGTAGAACTAGTCTCGCGTAAGCGTGCGCGTAATGTCGGTCCGGGCCGCTTCATCCAACAATACCGCCGAACCAAAGTGTGACATGCTGGTAAGAAGTATGACTTATATCGCCCACAACTCACTTGTGTTCTACTCATGCACAACATCAACGCATAAAACCTAGGCTCGGATGCCACTATTGGGGAACATAGTAATTTCAAAAATTTCCTATGCACAAGCAAGATCATGGTGATGCATAGCAACGAGAGGGGAGAGTGTTGTCTACGTACCCTCGTAGACCATTCACGGAAGTGTTATATCAACGCGGTTGATGTAGTCGTACGTCTTCACGTCCGACCGCTCCAAGTACCGAAAGCACGGCACCTCCGAGTTCTGCACACGTTCGGCTCGGTGACGTCCTCGCCTTCTCGATCCAGCAAGAGGTGCGAAGTAGTAGATGAGTTCCGGCAGCACGACGGCGTGGTGACGGTGTTGGTGAAGAACAATCTACGCAAGGCTTCACCGAAGCACTATGAAAACTAGACGGAGGATAAACTAGAGGAGAAGGGGTAGCCGACACACGGCTTGGTGTTTCTTGATGTGTCTTTGGTGCTAGCCCTGCCCCTCTATTTATATGTTGAGCCCTGGGGTCAAAACTTGGAGTAAAAGCCTCCATAAAGTCGGTTTCACCCGAAAGGCAAGAGTCCTTCTCGGACTCTAGGGCCAGACGCCAGGGTTCCCGGCGTCTGGACCCAGACACCAGGGACCCTGGCGTCTGGCCCCTGGACTCCGCAAAACTTCCTTTTGCGCTTTCCAAAAACCTTGTGGGCTTTCCCCTTTGGCCCAAATAAAGTGTTCTCGTACCCAAACATTTCGGGAAACATCCGGAATCCCTTCCGGTGACCAAACACTATTATACCATATATCAAACTTTATCTCCGGACCATTCCGGAGTTCCTCGTCATGTCCGTGATCTCATCCCGGAATCCGAACAACATTCGGTCACCAACATACATAACTCACATAGTACCATATCATCAACGAACATTAAGCGTGCGGACCCTATGGGTTCGAGAACTATGTAGACATGACCGAGACACCTCTCTGGTCAATAACCAATAGCGGGACCTGGATGCCCATATTGGCTCCTACATATTCTACGAAGATCTTTATCGGTCAGACCGCATAACAACATACGTTGTTCCCTTTGTCATCGGTATGTTACTTGCCCGAGATTCGATCGTCGGTATCTCAATACCTAGTTCAATCTCGTTACCGGCAAGTCTCTTTACTCGTTCCGTAATACATCATCCTGCAACTAACTCATTAGTTGCAATGCTTGCAAGGCTTATAGTGATGTGCATTACCGAGTGGGCCCAGAGATACCTCTCCGACAATCGGAGTGACAAATCCTAATCTCGAAATACGCCAACCCAACAAGTACCTTCGGAGACACCTGTAGAGCACCTTTATAATCACCCAGTTACGTTGTGACGTTTGGTGGAACACAAAGTGTTCCTCCGGTAAACGGGAGTTGCATAATCTCATAGTCATAGGAACATGTATAAGTCATGAAGAAAGCAATAGCAACAAACTAAACGATCAAGTGCTAAGCTAACGGAATGGGTCAAGTCAATCACATCATTCTCCTAATGATGTGATCCCGTTAATCAAATGACAACTCATGTCTATGGTTAGGAAACATAACCATCTTTGATCAACGAGCTAGTCAAGTAGAGGCATACTAGTGACACTCTGTTTGTCTATGTATTTACACATGTATTAAGTTTCCGGTTAATACAATTCTAGCATGAATAATAAACATTTACCATGTTATAAGGAAATAAACAATAACTTTATTATTGCCTCTAGGGCATATTTCCTTCAAGAACACAAGTGAGTTGTGGGTGATACAAGTCATACTGCTTACTAGCATGTCATACTTTGGTTCGACGGTATTGTTGGATGAAGCGGCCCGGACCGACATTACGCGTATGCTTACGCGAGACTGGTTCTACCGACGTGCTTTGTACACAGGTGGCTGGCGGGTGTCAGTTTCTCCAACTTTAGTTGAACCAAGTGTGGCTAAGCCCAGTCCTTGAGAAGGTTAAAACAACACTAACTTGACGAACTATCGTTGTGGTTTTGATGCGTAGGTAAGAACGGTTCTTGCTCAGTCTGTAGCAGCCACGTAAAACTTTGCAACAATAAAGTAGAGGACGTCTAACTTGTTTTTGCAGGGCATGTTGTGATGTGATATGGTCAAGGCATGATGCTATATTTTATTGTATGAGATGATCATGTTTTGTTACCGAATTATCGGCAACTGGCAGGAGCCATATGGTTGTCGCTTTATTGCATGCAATGCAATCGCCCTGTAATGCTTTACTTTATCACTAAGCGGTAGCGATAGTCATAGAAGTATAAGTTGGCGAGACGACAACGATGCTACGATGGAGATCAAGGTGTCGCGCCGGTGATGATGGTGATCATGACGGTGCTTCGGAGATGGAGATCACAAGCACAAGATGATGATGGCCATATCATATCACTTATATTGATTGCATGTGATGTTTATCTTTTATGCATCCTATCTTGCTTTGATTGACGGTAGCATTATAAGATGATCTCTCACTAAATTATCTAGATATAAGTGTTCTCCCTAAGTATGCACCATTGCGAAAGTTCTTCATGCTGAGACACCACGTGATGATCGGGTGTGATAGGCTCTATGTTCAAATACAACGGGTGCAAAATAGTTGCACACGCGGAATACTCATGTTAAACTTGACGAGCCTAGCATATAACAGATATGGCCCCGGAACACTGAGACCGAAAGGTCGAGCGTGAATCATATAGTAGATATGATCAACATAGTGATGTTCACCATTGAAACTACTCCATCTCACGTGATGATCGAACATGGTTTAGTTGATTTGGATCACGTGATCACTTAGAGGATTAGAGGGATGTCTATCTAAGTGGGAGTTCTTAAGTAATATGATTAATTGACTTAAATTTATCGTGAACTTAGTACCTGATAGTTTCTTGCTTGTCTATGTTGATTGTAGATAGATGGCTCGTGCTGTTGTTCCGTTGAATTTTAATGCGTTCCTTGTGAAAGCAAAGTTGAAAGATGATGGTAGCAATTACATGGACTGGGTCCGTAACTTGAGGATTATCCTCATTGTTGCACAGAAGAATTACATCCTGGAAGCACCGCTGGGTGCCAGGCCTGCTACAGATGCTGCTGACAATGTTAAGAATGTTTGGCAGAGTAAAGCTGATGACTACTCGATAGTTCACTGTGCCATGCTTTGCGGCTTAGAACCGGGACTTCAATGATGTTTTGAACGTCATGGAGCATATGAGATGTTCCAGGAATTGAAGTTAATATTTCAAGCAAATGCCCAGATTGAGAGATATGAAGTCTCCAATAAGTTCTATAGCTGCAAGATGGAGGAGAATAGTTCTGTCAGTGAACATATACTAAAAAATGTCTGGGTATCATAATCACTTTCTCAACTGGGAGTTAATCTTCCTGTTGATAGTGTCATTGACAGAGTTCTTCAATCACTGCCACCAAGCTACAAAAGCTTCGTGATGAACTGTAATATGCATGGGATGAATAAGACAATTCCCAAGCTCTTCGCGATGCTAAAGGCTGCGGAGGTAGAAATCAAGAAGGAGCATCAAGTGTTGATGGTCAATAAGACCACCAGTTTCAAGAAAAAGGGCAAAGGGAAGAAGAAGGGGAACTTCAAGAAGAACGACAAACAAGTTGCTGCTCAAGAGAAGAAACCCAAGTCTGGAGCTAAGCCTGAGACTAAGTGCTTCTACTGCAAGCAGACTGGTCATTGGAAGCGGAACTGCCCCAAGTATTTGGCGGATAAGAAGGATGGCAAGGTGAACAAAGGTATATGTGATATACATGTTATTGATGTGTACCTTACTAATGCTCACAGTAGCACCTGGGTATTTGATACTGGTTCTGTTGCTAACATTTGCAACTCGAAACAGGGGTTACGGATTAAGCGAAGATTGGCTAAGGACGAGGTGACGATGCACGTATGAAATGGTTCCAAAGTCGATGTGATCGCGGTCGGCACGCTATCTCTACATCTACCTTCGGGATTAGTTTTAGACCTGAATAATTGTTATTTGGCGCCAGCGTTGAGCATGAACATTATATCTGGATCTTGTTTGATGCGAGACGGTTATTCATTTAAATGAGAGAATAATGGTCGTTCTACTTATATGAGTAATATCTTTTATGGTCATGCACCCTTAAGAGTGGTCTGTTTTTGTTAAATCTCGATAGTAGTGATACACATATTCATAATATTGAAGCCAAAAGATGCAGAGTTGATAATGATAGTGCAACTTATTTGTGGCACTGCCATTTAGGTCATATCGGTGTAAAGCGCATGAAGAAACTCCATTCTGATGGACTTTTGGAACCACTTGATTATGAATCACTTGGTACTTGCGAACCGTGCCTCATGGGAAAGATGACTAAAACGCCGTTCTTCGGAACTATGGAGCGAGCAACAGATTTGTTGGAAATCATACATACAGATGTGTGTGGTCCAATGAATATTGAGGCTCGCGACGGGTATCGTTATTTTCTCACCTTCACAGATGATTTAAGCAGATATGGGTATATCTACTTAATGAAACATAAGTCTGAAACATTTGAAAAGTTCAAAGAATTTTAGAGTGAAGTTGAAAATCATCATAACAAGAAAATAAAGTTTCTACGATCTGATCGTGGAGGAGAATATTTGAGTTACGAGTTTAGTCTTCATTTGAAACAATGCGGAATAGTTTCGCAACTCACGCCACCCGGAACACCACAGCGTAATGGTGTGTCCGAACGTCGTAATCGTACTTTACTGGATATGGTACGATCTATGATGTCTCTTATTGATTTACCGCTATCGTTTTGGGGTTATGCTCTAGAGACAGCTGCATTCACGTTAAATGGGGCACCATCTAAATCTGTTGAGACGACGCCTTATGAACTATGGTTTGGCAAGAAACCAAAGTTGTCATTTCTTAAAGTTTGGGGCTGTGATACTTATGTGAAAAAGCTTCAACTTGATAAGCTCGAACCCAAATCGGAGAATGTGTCTTCATAGGATACCCAAAAGAGACTGTTGGGTACACCTTCTATCACAGATCCGAAGGCAAGGCTTTTGCTGCTAAATTTGGAATCTTTCTAGAGAAGGAGTTTCTCTCGAAAGAAGTGAGTGGGAGGAAAGTAGTACTTGATGAGGTAACTATACCTGCTCCCTTATTGGAAAGTAGTTCATCACAGAAACCGGTTCCTGTGACACCTACACCAATTAGTGAGGAAGTTAATGATGATGATCATGAAACTTCAGATCAATTTGTTACTAAACCTCGTAGGTCAACCAGAGTAAGATCCGCACCAGAGTGGTGCGGTAATCCTGTTCTGGAGGTTATGTTACTAGACCATGACGAACCTACAAACTAGGAAGAAGCGATGGTGAGCCCAGATTCCGCAAAATGGCTTGAGGCCATGAAATCTGAGATGGGATCCATGTATGAGAACAAAGTGTGGACTTTGGTTGACTTGCCCGTTTATAGGCAAGCCATTGAAAATAAATGGATCTTCAAGAAGAAGACTGACGCTGACGGTAATGTTACTGTCTATAAAGCTCGACTTGTTGCAAAAGGTTTTCGACAAGTTCAAGGGATTGACTACGATGAGACTTTCTCACCCGTAGCGATGCTTAAGTCTGTCTGAATCATGTTAGCGATTGCCGCATTTTATGATTATGAAATTGTAACACCCCGGATATGATTTTCCCTATATGTATTCCAACTCTTGCCGTTTCCGGCCTTAAGTTATTTTATTTTCTCGGGTTCGGGTTTTTTTCTTCGTGTGTTGTTCTCGTTGTCATGCATCTCATATCATGTCATCATGTGCATTGCATTTGCATACATGTTCATCTCATGCATTCGAGCTTTTTCCCCGTTGTCCGTTTTGCATTCCGGTGCTTCGTTCTCCTCCGGTGGTCATTTCTACCTTTCTTTCGTGTGTGGGGATTAAACATTTCTGGTTTGGACCGAGACTTGCCAAGCGGCCTTGGTTTACTACCGGTAGACCGCCTGTCAAGTTTTGTACCATTTGGACTTCGTTTGATGCTCCAACGGTTAACCGAGGGACCAAAAAGGCCTCGTGTGTGTTGCAGCCCAACACCCCTCCAAGTTGGCCCAAAACCCACCAAAAACCTCTCCATCATCTAGAGCGTTCGATCACGATCGTGTGGCCGCAAACCGCACCTCATTTGGACTCTCCTAGCTCCCTCCATGTCTATATAAAGACCCCCCATTCGAAATCCCGGATCCAAACCCTAGATCCATCTTCGTCCGCCGCCGCCGGACAAAAACCTCAGCCGACGGACGTGTCCGACTTCCACCCCGCCGCCACGTGTCGCCGCCCGAGTCGCCGCCGCCTCCACCTACCGCGTCGGCCCGGCGAGCCCGCGGGAGGCCCTCCTGGCCCGGTTCCCACGCGCCGCCGCCCCCGCTCGACGTCCTCTTTCTCCTTCGCCGCGCCGCCTTCCCGCCTCCTCTCGCCGGACCTCCGCTGCAGCGCCATTGCCGGCCGGAGGAGAGCTCCAGCCCGGCCGTCGCGTCCTCCCTCCGTCGCCCGCGCGCCCCAAGGCGCCGGCCACCCTCGCCGACCTCGCTCCCGCGCCGCTCCGGCCCCTCACCGCCCGGATCCGGCGCCCCGGCAAGTTCCTCGATGATTCCGGCGAAGTTCCGGCGAACCTCGTTTCGCGTGAAGCCCCGGATCTGGATCTGATATTTAAATCTCGGTTGACTTTCTCCCGAAACCCTAGTTCATATTGCCATGTTCATCGTGTTATAACTTTGCATCCGTAACTCTGTTTTGGGCATATAGCATATCAAAATGTTCGTCTCAAAGAGCACATCATTTCATCTCATTGCATCATTTTCATTTGAGTTTATCTTGATTCCCGAAATGCTGTTAGAAGAGTGCTATTTGAGTTAATTGTCAGATCTGCTGCTCCATTTAGCTATTTGTCATTTTTGCCATGATTAATGTGTGCATGATATACCCTGGTGCTCTACATATGTTTTGTTAAGGGTTTTGCCATCTTTCCAGAGGTGCAACCCAGTATTTTTGTGAAGTGTGTGGTGACTAGCACAAGCTTGCAAAGTGAGGCACTTGGTAATGCTGATTTCACGGACTTAGCATTTCCACTAAGTCCTTCAGCTGTTTATTTCATATGGCCATATGTTCATGTTGTTTCCTAGTGATCCGTGCCTCTTTTGAGGATGATCAGTAAGGATGTTTTGTTAATCTTGTAGTGCTATATCCATTCATGCCTTTGTTTGCAAGTATGGAGCACCCTAGCTTGAGTCAATCGAGCTCTACTTTTGCTATTTCGTGAATCTGGGCAGATTGTCTACTTGTTAGCGATTTTGCCGAGGATGTTGTAGTTGATCCGTGCATGCTATATTATTGTTCTTGCCATGTCTAGCTTGTATTTTGTGTATTATTGATGGGTGTATACTTAGCTTGTCATGACTTGCTCTGTAGTGAGTGCATCGAGCTCGTAAACATGCCTACTTGATATCTGTTTTCAGCATGCTCCAGTTTTCACTAAGTCTGTGATCTGATTATGTTTTTGCCATGTTTACATGCTTGCGAATGTATTTTCTGAACCCTTTTGGCTCAAGGTCACTAAGGGACTTTTGTTAAGCTCTTTGAGTAGCTCCATGCCATGCTTTACTTTGCCATGTTCAGATCCTGTAGCATGTAGTTTTGTTGCTCCAAAGAGTGCTATCTGATCTGAGATTCCAGACAAGTGTTATTTTCACTAAGTCTGAAATCTGTTTACCAAATGCATTTTTGCCATGCTTGTTTGAACCTGTTAATGGTTGATTTGGCCGTAGCTTAGTGCTAGAATTTTGTGAAGCATCATGAATGGATTCCTACCATGTATTTTGATGCCATGTTTGGGTGCTGTAGCATGTTCATCTTGTTGCATTTAGATGGCTACTTGCTGTAAATCGCACAACGTCGCCATATTTGAATCGCTTGCCATTTCCAAACCGTAACTCTGATTCCGTCGTTCTTTATATCGTTTTCAAGCAATTTCATCTCATCTTTCCAGTGGAACACTTGTATTTCCATGTTGAGGCCAGGTTCATGCATTTCTTGTCAAATCTTGCATATGCATCCCGCATCGCATCCCGCATAGCATACCATCCTTGCATCATATTGTTTGAGCCTTGCACGTGGTTGATTGTGTCCTTGTTGCTTGTTTGTCTTGTTTGGGTACAGCCGGGAGATGAGTTTGCTAACGAGGAGC
Organism: Triticum dicoccoides; assembly: GCF_002162155.2. Classification (NCBI taxonomy): domain Eukaryota; kingdom Viridiplantae; phylum Streptophyta; class Magnoliopsida; order Poales; family Poaceae; genus Triticum; species Triticum dicoccoides. The sequence goes on along the minus strand of NC_041384.1, from coordinate 364,066,656 downwards.
CCGTTGAGTTTGCTTTCGAGGATCCAGTCAACTCTGACAACTTTGCAGGCAAGATGATCATACCCTCGAAATCACTACTATCTTTGCTTTGCTAGATGCTCGCTCTTTTGCTATGCCATGCTACGATGCCTACCACTTGCTTTCAAGCCTCCCAAATTGCCATGTCAAACCTCTAACCCACCATATCCTAGCAAACCGTTGATTGGCTATGTTACCGCTTTGCTCAGCCCCTCTTATAGCGTTGCTAGTTCCAGGTGAAGATTGGAGACCGTTCCTTGTTGGAACATTATTTACTTGTTGGGATATCATTATATTGCCATGTTATCTTAATGCATCTATATACTTGGTAAAGGGTGGAAGGCTCGGCCTCTCGCCTAGTGTTTTGTTCCACTCTTGACGCCCTAGTTTCCGTCATATCGGTGTTATGTTCTCGGATTTTGCGTTCCTTACGCGGTTGGGTTATAATGGGAACCCCTTGACAGTCCGCCTTGAATAAAACTCCTCTAGCAATGCCCAACCTTGGTTTTACCATTTGCCACCTAGCCTTTTCCCTTGGGTTTTGCGTACTCAAGGGTCATCTTATTTTAAACCCCCCCGGGCCAGTGCTCCTCTGAGCGTTGGTCCAACCTAGAGCACCGTGCGGTGCCATCGCTTGGCAACTTGGGTTACGTTGGCTCCCGTACGCTTAGCTTATCCGGTGTGCCCTGAGAACGAGATATGTGCAGCTCCTATCGGGATTTGTCGGCACAGCGGGTGGTGTTGCTGGACTTGTTTTACCATTGTCGGAGTTGTCTTGAAGAACCGGGATACCGAGTCTGATCGGAACGTCTCGGGAGGAGGTCTATTCCTTCGTTGACCATGAGAGCTTGTCATGGGCTAAGTTGGGACTCCCCTGCAGGGATTTGAACTTTCGAAAGCCGTGCCCGCAGTTATGGGCAGATGGGAATTTGTTAATGTCCGGTTGTAGATAACTTGAACCTTAACTTAATTAAAATGAATCAACAGTGTGAGTTACCATGATGGTCTCTTCTCGGCGGACTCCGGGAAGTGAACACGGTGTTGGAGTAATGCTTGCGCAGGTTGTTCTCTAGTTTCTCGCTCGCGCTTTGCCTCCTCTTCTCGCTCTCTTTTGCGAACAGGTTAGCCACCATACATGCTAGTCGCTTGCTGCAGCTCCACATATATTTACCTTGCCTTACCTATTAAGCTTAAATAGTCTTGATCGCGAGGGTGCGAGATTGCTGAGTCCCTGTGGCTCACAGATTACTATTACACCAGATGCAGGGCCTGATGATTCCTCTCCAGATGACGCGCTTGAGCTCAAGTGGAGTTCGACGAGGACTCTCAACGATACTACGTGTCTTTCCCTGACGATCAGTAGTGGTGCCCAGTTGGGGGTGATCGGGACCATGTCGCATGTTGGGTTATCTTTTATTTTGGCACCGTAGTCGGGCCATGAGTGTTTGAATGATGTAATGTTATTTATGCACTTTGATTGACGTGGCGAGTGTAAGCCAACTATGTTTCTCCCCTTTATTATTTATGTTACATGGGATGTTGTGAAGATTGCCTAACTTGCGACATTGCTTTCAATGCGGTTATGTCTCTAAGTCGTGCCTCGACACGTGGGAGCTATAGCCGCATCGTGGGCGTTACAGAAATTTAGCAAATGGATGTCAAAACTGCATTCCTGAATGGATTTCTGGAAGAAGAGTTGTATATGATGCAACCGGAAGGTTTTTTCGATCCAAAGGGAGCTAACAAAGTGTGCAAGCTCCAGCGATCCATTTATGGACTGGTGCAAGCCTCTCGGAGTTGGAATAAACGTTTAGATAGTGTGATCAAAGCTTATGGTTTTATATAGACTTTTGGAGAAGCCTGTATTTTCAAGAAAGTGAGTGGGAGCTCTGTAGCATTTCTGATATTATATGTGGATGACATATTGTTGATTGGAAATGATATAGAATTTCTGGATAGCATAAAAGGATATCTGAATAAGAGTTTTTCAATGAAAGATCTCGGAGAAGCTGCTTATATATTGGGCATCAAGATCTATAGAGATAGATCGAGACGCTTAATTGGACTTTCACAAAGCACATACCTTGACAAAGTTTTGAAGAAGTTCAAAATGGATCAAGCAAAGAAAGGGTTCTTGCCTGTGTTACAAGGTGTGAAGTTGAGTAAGACTCAATGCCCGACCAGTGCGGAAGATAGAGAGAAAATGAAAGATGTTCCCTATGCTTTAACCATAGGCTCTATCATGTATGCAATGCAATGTACCAGACCTGATGTGTGCCTTGCTATTAGTTTAGCAGGGAGGTACCAAAGTAATCCAGGAGTGGATCACTGGAAAACGGTCAAGAACATCCTGAAATACCTAAAAAGGACGAAGGATATGTTTTCTCATTTATGGAGGTGACAAAGAACACATCGTAAATGGTTACGTCGATGCAAGCTTTAACACTGATCCGGACGATTCTAAATCGCAAACCGGATACGTGTTTTTATTAAACGATGGGGCTATCAGTTGGTGCAGTTCTAAACAAAGCGTCGTAGCAGGATCTACATGTGAAGCGGAGTACATAGCTGCTTTGGAAGCAACAAATGAAGGAGTCTGGATGAAGGAGTTCATATCCTATCTAGGTGTCATACCTAGTGCATCGGGACCAATGAAAATCTTTTGTGACAATACTGGTGTAATTGCTTTGGCAAAGGAATCCAGATTTCACAAGAGAACAAGCACATCAAGAGACGCTTCAACTCCATCCGGGATCAAGTCCAGGTGGGAGACATAGAGATTTGCAAGATACATACGGATCTGAATGTTGCAGACCCATTGACTAAGCCTCTTCAACGAGCAAAACATGATCAGCACCAAGGCTCCATGGGTGTTAGAATCATTACTGTGTAATCTAGATTATTGACTCTAGTGCAAGTGGGGGACTGAAGGAAATATGCCCTAGTGGAAATAATAAAGTTATTATTTATTTCCTTATATCATGATAAATGTTTATTATTCATGCTAGAATTGTATTAACCGGAAACATGATACATGTGTGAATACATAGACAAACAGAGTGTCACTAGTATGCCTCTACTTGACTAGCTCGTTAATCAAAGATGGTTATGTTTCCTAGCCATAGCCAAAGATTTGTCATTTGATTAACGGGACCACATCATTAGGAGAATGATGTGATTGACTTGACCCATTCCGTTCGCTTAGCACTTGATTGTTTAGTTTGTTGCTATTGCTTTCTTCATGACTTATACATGTTCCTATGACTATGAGATTATGCAACTCCCGTTTACTGGAGGAACACTTTGTGTGCTACCAAACGTCACAATGTAACTGGGTGATTATAAAGGTGCTCCACAGGTGTCTCCAAAGGTACTTGTTGGGTTGGCGTATTTTGAGATTAGGATTTGTCACTCCGATTGTCGGAGAGGTATCTCTGGGCCCACTTGGTAATGCACATCACTATAAGCCTTGCAAGCAATGCAACTAATGAGTTAGTTGCGGGATGACGTATTACGGAATGAGTAAAGATACTTGCCGGTAACGAGATTGAACTAGGTATTTAGATACCGATGATCGAATCTCGGGCAAGTAACATACCGATGACAAAGGGAACAACGTATGTTGTTATGCGGTTTAACCGATAAAGATCTTCGTAGAATATGTAGGAGCCAATATGAGCATCCAGGTTCCACTATTGGTTATTGACTGGAGACGTGTCTCGGTCATGTCTACATAGTTCTCGAACTCGTAGGGTCCGCACGCTTAAAGTTAGATGACGGTTATATTATGAGTTTATATGTTTTGATGTACCAAAGGTAGTTCAGAGTCTCGGATGTGATCACGGACATGACGAGGAGTCTCGAAATGGTCGAGACGTAAAGATCGATATATTGGACGACTATGTTTGGACACCGGAAAGGTTTCAGAAGGTTTCGGACATTTATCGGAGTACCGGGGGTTACCGGAACCCCCCGGGAACTAATGGGCCTTGTTGGGCCTTAGTTGAGAGAGAGAGGGGCCGACCAGGGCAAGAGGCGCCCCCCTCCCCTTGAGTCCGAATAGGACAAGGAAAGGGGGGGCGGCGCCCCCCTTGCCTTTCCCCTCTCCCACTCCTTCCTTCACCCTCCTTCTTGGACTAGGAAAGGGAGGGGCAGACCTACTTGGAGTAGGTTTCCCCCTCCTAGGGCGCGCCACCCCCTTGGCCGGCCCTCTCCCCTCCCCCTTTATATACGGAGGAGGGGGGCATCCCATAGACACAACAATTGATCTCTTGATCTCTTAGCCGTGTGCGGTGCCCCCCTCCACCATAATCCACCTCGATCATATCATAGCGGTGCTTAGGCGAAGCCCTGCGTCGGTAGAACATCATCATCGTCATCACGCCGTCGTGCTGACAAAACTCTCCCTCAACACTCGGCTGGATTGGAGTTCAAGGGACGTCATCGAGTTGAACGTGTGTAGAACTCAGAGGTGCCGCGCGTTCGGTACTTGATCGGTTGGATCATGAAGACGTACGACTACATCAACCGCGTTGTGCTAACGCTTCCGCTTCCGGTCTACGAGGGTACGTGGACACACTCTCCCCTCTCATTGCTATGCATCACCATGATCTTGCGTGTGCATAGATTTTTTTTTTGAAATTACTACGTTCCCCAGCACTTCTTCCCAGAGCTTCCATTGCCATTACCATTCTTTGCTTCAGAACATTCAGTGGCGTAATGTCCAGTCTTCCTGCAGTTGAAACAAGTAATGTGAGTTAGATCCTTCTTGGCGGGCGTTGCTGGGTTAGAGCGGTTCTGATTGCTGCCTGCTTCATTACCATTTCCATTCTTGGAGCCACTGTGGTTATGCGAACTTCCTCCATTGTGGGTATGGCCTCCATGGTTATGGGTAAATCCTCCCGAGTTCGGGGCGAAACGAGGCTTCTGCTGAGCTCCTGAGTTGTACTTCCCTTGTCCATCCTTCCTTTTATGGCTCTCAATCTGCTGTTGCTTCCCTTCAATCATAAGAGCCTTGTCTACCAACTCCTGGTAGTTGTTGAATGTTGCCACCATCAACTGCATACTCATCTCATCATTCAGCCCTTCCATAAACTTCTCCTGTTTCGCGGCATCGGTGGCCACGTCATCTGGGGCATAACGGGCTAGCTTGCTAAACTCCTCCACGTACTGCCCTACAGTACGGTTGCCCTGGCGTAAGTTGCGAAACTCACGGTTCTTCATGCTCATAGCTCCAGTCGAGACATGAGCAGTGCAGAATGCTTGCTGAAACTGCTCCCAAGTAACATTGGCTATGGGCAAAGTGGCTGTGTAATTCTCCCACCATGCGGCTATGGGTCCATCCAATTGGTGTGTGGAAAAATGCACCTTCTCAACATCTGTGCAACCTGTAGTGGTTAACTCCCTTCTAATCCTACGTAGCCAGTCATCCGCAACTGTGGGCTCGGTGCTACTGGAAAACACCGGTGGTTGTAACCTCAGAAAATGGGCTAAGTTGTCAACTCGAGGGGGTGGCGGTGGGTTGTTGTTATTGTTGTTGTTGTTGCCTTGATTCTGAACTAGCAACTGCATCAGTGTATTTTGCTGCTGGATCAATTGAGTGAGCTCCGGTGCGAAGGCAAATTCGGGGTCACGTCTCGGAGGCATCTGATGGGTTTAGAGGGGAGAGATTAGAATAGAATGAGGTCTAATGAGAAAGTACTACCCATATGCACATGAGACAAACACAATCAATTTCACTCTAAAACAAAAATCAATCAAGGGCATACAATCGATCTAACTATCGTTACAGTGCTCGGACTACTAATATATACATGGGGGAATAGTACTACTAATATGGTGGTCTACTAGAAATTTTGATCGGTAGAAGATTCCATGATATCTGCTCCAGCTTCATCTTCATAATCATCATCACTGGGGTCGGAGTCGGTGTCATCGATGATGATGTAGTCCTTGGGGTGGTCATCATCTCCTCCTGGCGCAGGGTCTCCCATGAATACTCCTAGCTTCCTTATCAGGTCGTCATTCTTCTCCACTAGTATTGCGATTTCCTCCTCATATCCGTCGCGTGTAGACTTGAGTTCCTCTTCTAGCTCCATGTTCCTGGTTAACGCCTTCTTCAAATCTATCATGCTTGCGCACATCTCATTCTCCTGTTTATGAATGTGCTGGTTTAGCTCCTGGATGAAAGCTGCAATGGACCTGTCCCTCCTGGTGTTGACTATCTCCCATTGCTCATCTCGGCGCCCACATATCTGATAGATGGTGTCCTTAAGCTCCTTGTGATAAACTTCGCCAATGCATCCCATGGCGATGTGGGCAGCCATGCTCTTGCCTAGACTCCAAGTTGGTGTATCACAGGAAAACTCTATGGGCTTCATCACTGGCGTGAATGTCCTTCCTGGAACTTGAACTTGAACTTGAATCATCCAACGCTCCTCTTCTGGTAGTGTGGCGGTGTAGGTCCCGGTGAAGCTTGGTATCCCAATGTTCAGGTACCTAGTGACTTCCTTCAAGTGTCGTCCAAAAGGCGTGTCTTCATCCGGCTGTGTAAACTTATTCCTTGTGTCCGCCATCCTATAGTGTAGAAAATGGAGGAGTCAGAAATGAGTAGAGAAGAGTGACCTATGGATCATCTTAGTGGTCGTGTCCTACATTTAGCGTGTGCTCTGATACCATCTTGTGGCGACACGACCTCAGACGGTCAAGTCTTTGTGATTCAGTGTCATCCCTGGATCGGTAATGCTGACACACACAGTACTCGAATGGATTTATAACAGAGTAGCAATCACACACACTTACTACATCGATAGTCTCAAAAAGAGAACTTATTACAATAAATATGGCTTAAGGCCATCTAAGTAAGATAACAGCGGAAGGCTTGGAAGATAAAGTGAGTCCATCAACTCCAACGGCATAGCTGAGTGCACGACAAACGACCTAGCGCACCTTACTGTTTATCTGAAAAGTCTGCAACATGATATGTTGCAGCCCGAAACGGGTCAACACATGGAATATGCTGGCAATTTAACACAATAGAGCAAATAACAGATAAATGCTATCACTATATGCATATATGGCTGGTGGAGGCTCTATGGTTATAATGTTTTTGCGAAAAGCCAATTTTTCCCTACAACAAAGGAATATATTTTATTTTACTATCATGGTGGTTGAAACATTGAGAAGGTTCCTCCAACTCAATCCCAATTAAAGTAATCATTATCAACCCAACAAATTAATTTAGAGTGATGAGATCAAATCAATAATTCAAGTAACAGATACTCTAGTTGTCCATAACCGGGGACACGGCTAACCGTGATGAGTTCGTACACTCTGTAGAGGTTTGCACACTTTTCCCCACAAGACTCAATCTCCTTCGTTGGATTTCTCGCACTATATGGTGTTTGAAAAACGGATGACCGAGACACAGTCTTTCGGAAACATTAACTCTAACCCTGGGTAGAGAGTACCAACCTACATCCCCTACATCTGCTAGCCTACCACTGGAAGAGGTCATGCAACCTACTCAACTATGCTAGAGCCCATAATAGCTTGTGGCTGCACACGGAAGTTTCTAGCATGAACAATCTTATGCTCCCTTTGAGCCTGGGTGGCTAACCGTAGGACGATCACACGGGTAATCGGGATATCCTAGGACAACATTGGATTCTCCAGGTGCCCGCAACCAATCCACCCAGATGTGTATTTAAGTAGCCACCTTATGTTAACCATTAATTAACAATCTCACATCTGTCATGGATACACTCAAACCCAAACCACGTCTACGAGCATAACATGACAATAAGTAGCATAACGTAGAAGTAACTCCCAGGGTTTGATAATAAAAGGGTAATAGGTTCTACCTCATCATCTACTTCCCAAACCCACAAATTAAGAGATCCTACTCATGCAATGTTTGAGGGTTGAAACTAATGCATAAAAACTAGGTAAAAGGGATATGATCAAAGTGTTACTTGCCTTGCTAACGATCCGCAAAACCTAGAGACTCGTAGTAGCATGCTTCGCACTCCGGGAATGCTATCGCAAACAAACAATAGCACACATAAGCACTCAACTAAAAGAACGGATAAAACTCAGATAAGAAGATCTAACCAGAAAGTTCAACTGAAGAACTCTGGTTTGCAAAAATAATCAAATCAAACGGAGCAACAAAACTCAAACTACGAAAGAAACAAGGTTTGTTTACTAATCTGGACTAAAGTCAAATTTTACAGTACCAAAATCTTATTCATGTTGGTTAAACAGAAAGAGGGCTTCGAGACGAAGATCTAGGCGCTTGTTTCACCTGATTTGGATAAATGAGCGAAAAGATAAACTAAAACGAAGATCAGGGCAGAAATCGCGACCGAAAATAATCGCGGAAAAACCCTGGAAAATAAAACGAGACGAACAGGCTAACGAACGAACATTCGCTGTCTGCGGCTAACTGACGAACAGCGTACGTTAAAACGAATGTACTAACGAACGTCCGCTATTTTAATAAACCGGAAAAACCCGAACCGAAACTAAAAAAAATAGATCTAGGGTTTCGACAAAAAACGACGGTTTTCCCGAGAAAACCGTGTTGGTAGTGGCGGCTACCTCGGCAACGGCGGGCGGCGGCTCCGGCGGCGGCGACGGGTGGCGTCGGTGGGGAACAGCGGCGGTGGCGCTAGGGCTTGCGGGGGCGGGGCGAGGCCTCGGCCTTTAAAGGGCCGGCCGGGGCGTGGTGTCCGGGACGGACACGGCCCGCTAGGTCGGTTTATTTTTTTAAAATAATCCTAACGTGGAAAAACTAAAAAAATAAATACTAAACAGAGTCCAAAAATCCTGAAATAAATTTTCGCGGTCCTCTAATAATATTGCGGACAAAGTGAACATTTATTTGCGCCTCTAATGCAATTTTGAAAAACGCATATTTTTCCTAATTTAAATAAAATAGCAATAAAAGTCCAAATAAAATACTTATTTGATTTTAATATTTTTCCTCCAATATTTCTTTATTTGGAGAAGTCATTTTATCGCCTCTCTTTTATTTTTTTCATATTAGAAATATTTGAAGAGAAAAATAATTAAAACCAAATGATCCTCTTTTCAAAATTTGATAAAAACTCAAATATGAAAATAACGAAATTCCCAACTCTCTCCGTGGGTCGTTGAGTTGCTTAGAATTTCTAGGATCAACCAAAATGCAATAAAATATGATATGCAATGATGACCTATGTATAACATTCCAAATTGAAAATTTGGTATGTTATATAGCGACAATAATAAAGTTGTTATTTATATTTCCTTATATCATGACAAATGTTTATTATTCATGCTAGAATTGTATTAACTGGAAACTTAGTACATGTGTGAATACATAGACAAAACAGAGTGTCCTTAGTATGCCTCTACTAGACTAGCTCGTTAACCAAAGATGGTTAAGTTTCCTGACCATAGACATGTGTTGTCATTTGATGAACGGGATCACATCATTATAAAATGATGTGATGGACAAGACCCATCCGTTAGCTTAGCATAATGATCATTAAGTTTTATTGCTATTGCTTTCTTCATGACTTATACATATTCCTCTGCCTATGAGATTATGCAACTCCCGAATACCAGAGGAACACCTTGTGTGCTATCAAATGTCACAATGTAGCTGGGTCATTATCAACTTTGCATCTTTTGGCATCATTATTATGAATATGTGTATCACTACGATCGAGATTCAATAAACCATTTACATTGGGTGTATGACCATAGAAGGTTTTATTCATGTAAACAGAACAACAATTATTCTCTACCTTAAATGAATAACCGTATTGCAATAAACATGATCCCGCCATATTCATGCTCAACGCAAACGCCAAATAACATTTTGTAACATCCCAAAATTCTAAATTTTGGAATGTTATAATAAATAGATAGATAGATTGATTGTTTGATTGTTGTGTGATTTATTGAGTGAAGTTCGAAACTATTTTGAAAGTTAAATGAGAGGGAATAAAAGGACTTTCCCAAACTTTCATTTTTCAATTTGATCTCCGTGAATTCAAATTCTTTTCAAATACAAAACCCTCGAGAGAAGATGACATGACTTCTTCCATTTATTTAAATGACAAGGGTTTTTGAAAACATTTGAATTTCATTTGGAAAATATTTCCAATCCAGAAACTTTATGCAACTCAATGATTTTCTCGAGAGGAGATAAAATGACTTCTTCAAATTGTGAAATATGAGTTGGGAGTTTCAAGGATCAAATTCAAAGTCCTTTTGAAATTATTTTCAATTTGGAATTGTTTGAGTTTTATTCAAATTATTTTTCTCCAAAAATAAAATATATGGAAAATAGGGTAACATGATTCCCTACATTAAAAAATTGGAGAAAAATTAATTTGAAATCATTTTGGTATTTTTAAAATGATTTTTGTTGGATTTTATTAGACCAGTAGCACTCTTTGAATTATCTGATTTTGTGTGTATTTTATTTATTGCTAGGAAAATGTTCATGTCGTAGAAAATCTTTTTCTGAAAAAATTGATATATTATATGCCTATATAATATTTTTATTTATTTTGCTTTTATTATTTTTATTTGTTTGGAAATGTTTTATAAAAACAACAAAAAAATTCCGACTGGGCCGGCCCAGCCGAAGCCAGGCCAAGGCCCAGCTCCGCGCCGCCTTTCCCGTCGTGGCCGACCGGGACTCCACCGGAGTCCGGCGCCGACACGGCTCCGGCCGGCCCCTCACCCACGCCACGGAGCCGCCCCGCCCCCATATAAGCGCCGCCTCCGCCGCCTCTCCCGTCCTCCTCTCTGCTCGCGCCGCCGCTTGCCTCCTCGCCGCGTTGCACCGTCGCCGCCGCTAGATCCGTCGCGCCGCCGCCCGCTGCTGCTGCTCCGCGCTTCGCCTCACCGCCGTCGCATCGCGCCGCTGCCCGCGCTGCCCTCTGCCGCATCCGCCGCTCGCCGCCTCCCCTCGCCGCACGCCTGCGCCGCCGCCCGCGTCTCGCCCCGTCGCCGGAACCGCCGCCAACATCGCCGGACTCGCTAACTGCCGCCGGTGGTTTTTGATGGAAAACCGCCCCGAACCGGTAAGCACCCCGGTTTATTCTCGGTTTAGTCCGGTTCTTTAAAAAAACCTAGATCGTTTTTTTATAAAACCGATTTTCTTTTAAAGGGACCTATTTAGAGAACGTTCGTTGGTTAGGTTTAGAAAACGAACGTTCGCTTTTTAAGTTTTTTTCTTTTTCTTATTAATTCCGGCCAGGGACTTATCTGTGAATATTTTTTTTACAGTTTAGTCCCTGAACTTCAAACGATCATAACTTTTTACTCGTTAGTCCAAATTCAACGAAACTAACGCCCACATCTTCGTTATGATCCCCTCTATCCAGTAATCCAACTCAAACATGTTTTTGAAAAGTTTAAAATTTGAATTAGATCAGATTTGAATTCAAACTTCGTTTGATCATAACTTGAGTTCCGTAGCTCTGTTTGAGTTGATTCTTTTTGCAAATCGAAGCTCTTGACCTAAATTTTCTGATAAGGCCAAATTCACATAATTTTGGCACTATTAGAAATTGTTTTATGTTGCAAGAGCTATTTGCTTGGTTTTGATGTTTTCCAAGTCGACTTCTTCGATCTTTCTGATCTTTTGAGTGATTGCTTATGTGTGGTTACTATTGCTTGCTTACGATAGATTGACCGGAGTGTGACGAGTAGATCTATCAAGAGTTTTGAGTGTGAATCATCTTCATCAACATTGCAGGCAAGTTCACACTTTGATCATATCCCTTTTCATACCCAGTTTTTATGCATTAGTCTCAACCCTTAAACATTGCATGAGTAGGATTGATAACATGTGGGTATTGGGAAGTAGTTGATGAGGTAGGAACCTATTGCCCTGCATTCAAACCTTGGGAGTTACTTTTACGTTATGCTTACATTGCCATGCTATGCTCGTAGACGTGGATTGGGTTTTTGAGAATATTCATGACAGATGTGAGATTGTTAATTAATGGTTTACTTAAGGTGGCAATTTAAACACACATCTGGGTGGATTGAGGCACCTGGTTATTCTAGGATTGCCTGTCTAGGCACCTGGGTAGACCAGGATTGCCTGTTTTTTATGGACCGTCACCCAGGCTCAAAGGGATCATAAGATTATTCATGCTAGAAACTTCCGTGTGCAGCCACAAGCTATTATGGGCTCTAGCATAGTTGATTAAGTCGTGCGAACTCTTACAGGGTAGACTAGCAGATGTAGGGGAAAGTAGGTGTAATGGTCTATCCATCGTAAGGTGCTAGCGCTTCTGAAAGACTATGTCTCGGTCATCCGTTTCTCAAACACCATGTAGTGCGAGAAATCCAACGGAGGCGATCGAGTCTTGTGGGGAAAAGTGCGCAAACCTCTACAGAGTGTATAAACTAATCATGGTTAGCCGTGTCCCTGGTTATGGACGTCTTGAGTATCTAGTACCTGAATTATCATGTGAATCTCATCATGTTACTTTAAATGAATATTGTTGGGTTTTAATAATGATACTTAATTGGGATTGAGAATGCTGTCAACCATTCTCAATGTTCAACAACCACCATGTTAGTTAGATAAAATTTATTCCTTTGCAGTAGGGAAAAATTGGCTTTTAGCAAAAACCTATAACCATAGAGCTTTTCCACCAGCCAAATATGCATGTAGAGATAGCCATTGTTTATCATTTCTCTCTATGGTGTGAATTTTCTAGTACATTCAATGTACTGACCCGTTTCGGGCTGCAACGTCTCATGTTGCAGGTTTCTTACGACGAGTAAGTGATACGTTAGGGTTACGATTTCTACACTCAACTTTGCCGTTGGTGTTGATGGGAATCCACAACCTTGTTACTTCCGCTATTTGGACTGAGGTAATAGTACTTATGTTACTTTATATGTGATTTACCTCTGTTATAAATCCTCGAGTACTGTGTGTGTCAGCATACCGATCCAGGGATGACACTTAAGCACAGAGACTTGATCCATTCGGTCTGGGTCGCTACAAGATGGTATCAGAGCACATGTTGACTGTAGGACGTGACCCTAGAAACTGGCAAGCCCATAGCAAAGATTTTTCTCTACAACTTTCCCTTTCAAAAAGATCCTTTACCTCTCTTCTCTTCTGAGCTTATTCAAAAATTCCCTTTAGTGAGACCATACCCCTTTCCCCTTTTGACCACACGGAGATACGACTGATGAGACCACTCCAAGAAGTACTAGATATCGGACAACTAAGACCACTTCGGAATGAAGAGTATTTTCATTGCATCTGAATAATGGAAACTACAATGGTTGAAGACCGAAGACAAGTAGAATTTGAAGGCTCTGAAGAATTCCCAGATTTGTATGACCTAGGAAGGCTACCCTTATGGAACTTGGCAGACTATGGAAGTTTTCAATACCCAAGATCAAGGTGTATCAGAGAAAGACCGAAACAAGGAGCATGAGAACTCGAAGTTTTGTCAAAGAAAACCCTAAGGCAAGAGATATCAACTATGGAATGATAGCTCATGGCAATGACAAAGGGCAGAAACACGGTTATCCATGATGTCATCGCCATTGATACTATGGTCACCGAGCTGAGCTAAGGATGCATTTCTTCAGAATGGATTTGATGGAAGAAGGCTGATGGAGCATCTATCAGCAAGAGGTGAAGTTTTAACCTTAGCTAGTGTATCACCAGGATCTGGAGTGTTACATCAAGAAGCTAAGATGGACCTACAAGAAGCAGTATTTTGACAAGGAAGTATTTCATGAGGAACTCAGGACCCAGGAGTTGAAGTAGCCAAGCTGGAGGAGCTACAACCTCGAGATACCAGAGATTTGTCAGGAACTGAAGGACAGTATGACCATGGCTCATGCCAAGGATGTTGAAACCCAGAAGTTAGAAATGCAGCTCCAGAATACTAAAGGACGTCTCAAGAGACCTCACGTCAACAGAGTTGATCTGGCAAAAGAACTTGAGAAGACAAGCATGATCGGAAGAAGCCATTGGAGGCATGAACAAGGCTCGTAGAGTTAGACGACCTTGAAGATTTATTGACCTTTAGAAGACCAAACCCCTGTCCTATACCTACGTTAGATGCGACGATTGTGAGCTATCATTTGTTTGATGTTTTTCGACAGCCACAACAAAAATCTATCTTTTCAAAACTGTTGTTTGCATTGTGTGTATCCCTCTCTATCTCTCTTATCTCACCCCAAACCCATGGACCCAATAGAGGATGAATGAAGATGAGCTTATATTTTCTGGACCAATGAGTCAATTGGAGACGGACCAATGGATTCAGAACATGGAGGATCACATGGAGAATAACCCTATAGTTGGACATGATATGACCCATCATGCTCTTCAGTGCTTTGAAAGAGGTGCTGCTACTTGGTGGAGGATGTACCAAACCATCAATGGATGGCAAGGAGTAACCACTTGGAAAGAATTTAAGTTGACTCTGCCAAAGTCTCGGCTTGTGTCCCAGAAGTTCAAGCCTTATGGAAAGGATATGAATAAACCTTGTGCATGCAAGATTTGTGGAGAAATAGGACACACCCATAAAGAACACAAGGATGAATGCCCTAATTGTGAAGGAAGTCACACAGTTGAAGAATGCCCAATTAGGCAGATTACTTGTTTCTTGTGTGAAGGGACTACCCACTATCCTGCTCAGTGTCACATTTACCCCATGGTACAATGAACCATCCAGCAGAAGAAAGAAGTAATGAAAGGAGCCCACATGGAAATTTTAGAAGAAGTTGTGACGAAGGAAGAGATGGAGGACACACCTAAAGAAGACCCGAGTAAACCCTGCACTAAGTCTTGCTATTCATGTGGAGAAGAAGGACACATCTCCCAAATTTTTTTGAATGGGGATATAGTAGAATTCCCGATAGAGGAAGTAGAGTATGACCCACAAGAAATAGAAGCCATGATTGGCCTGGAAAGGTCTAGGAAGAGAAGCAGATTGGATTCCAGGAAGGACCTGAGTCATATCACCTGTTACAGGTGCAAGGAGTCAGGGCACTACCTCAACAATTGACCAAAAAGGAAACCTCGATACTTGTCAGAAGTAATATGTTTTAGCTGTAATGGAGCAGGGCACTTTGCCAGAGAATTCCCCAAGGAGAAGGAAACTTGTGCTAGATAGTTGAGTTTGCAACAAAAGAAATGGAGTAGTAGAAGTGAGAACAGTTTCTTTTATATTGAGGTGTTGAGTTGAGACATGTAATGGAAAAGCGAGAGATTGTAATCACTTGAGAATGAATAAAGTTAGCATCGTTGGTACTGATATGGATTTTATGAGTTGTTACTCTATGAGGAAGGATTTTGACCATTTTGAGGATATGAGAAATATGGTCTATGGAAGATTTGTGCATTTTAAGGGTGGTAGTACCCTGTAAGAACCGTTGACCCATGGAAAAGGTAAGGATATTCCACTGAGTGGATTTCAGACAAAATAAATACGAGTTTTGTCTCGATATGTTTGATACCCCAAGAGTGTGTGGGATGAAGTTGGAGACTGTCAGTTGTTTGGACCAAATATGATCAAGGAGTCAGAAGAGGATGTTAAGTTGATTCCAGATAGACTGAAGGTAGCTCAGTCCAGGCAGAAGAGTTATGCAGACTTAAAAACGCAAGGAGGTAGTCTATGAAATTGGAGATAGAGCATGTCTTCATGTGTTCCCTCTGCGAGGAGTTAAACAATTTAGAGTTAAGGGAAAGTTAGCCTTGAGATTTGTAGGACCATACCGACTCTTGGAGCGTATGGGAGAAGTGGCCAACAAGTTGGAGTCACCCGAAGGACTGTCAGGAGTTCAAGATGTGTTTCACGTTTCCCAGTTGAAGAAGTGCCATTCAGAGATGGCCAATATTACCCTGTAAGGACGCTTGACCCTGGAAAGGATAATGATGTTCCATGAAGTGGAATATGGACTCCATAAGTATAAGTTTTATCTCGGTATGTGGGATATCCCACTAGGATGAAGAGATAAATTACTATTGGACATAAATGAGGTATGAAGTTGGAAATATGGATCAATGAAAATTCCATGATGAGTCTGAGTAAACATGTCCTAGTTTGGTGCCAATAGAAGGAAGGAAGCCAGTACAATTGGATGGATTTAAGAATACTAGGAAGTTGGAAGTTGGAATAATGATCAGTTGCCCGACGATAAGTTCAAGGACTACAAGTGATGAGATGGGCCATAACCCACAGGCCCCAAGACCTGCCAAGAAGCAAGCACATTCTTGCTGAAGGAAAAACCCTGGAGGAAGATACAATGTTTATCGGCAGACAATTTTATAGGAGTGACGCAAAACCTGAGAGTTGTAAAGGAACGATAGATGTTTGTTTGGCTTGCAGAATCAATGGATTTTTCCGAAGGCAGTACATCGGCAAGAGAAATTCTGCAATGCTTGTGAGGATGACCAAGTGTTAGAATGCGAGATTCACTAAAGCATATACAGGGTAATGATTTGGGTGCGGGATGGATTGATCACCATACCGACTTACTCTTATTATTCGCCTTGCTATATGGGATGGTAAATCTGAGTGACTTACCTATAGTAGAGAGACGACGATCAAAATCCTGTTTAAACCTTAGAATGGAATAGCAATTTTACCCTTGTATAAGGCAGCTTTTCCCAACCGTAGGTTATACGGTGAGGATCAACCCAGACCCATTTCCTGCAGGAGAAACCATAAATTTGTTGACCACCATGAGGTATCGATAGTTGTTTAGTATTGGCGCCAGACCCGTCAGCTAAGAAGACCAGTCATGGAAGAACCTTACCTAGATGAAAGACACAAGAATTGAGGAAAAGGTTATGCCATTACCGAAAGAGCCCAGATAAGGAATTATCCTGAAGATCTGAGAAGACCGACACTGTTAACAATATGGATGAAGTATATGAGTTTTGATGAAACCGTAACCATGCTTCTAAGGGTGGTAGCACCCCAGACCCCAGAGACGATTGATGAAATTTTGAGGAGACCCCCAAACCCTAACCTTTTCTTTCTAGCCTCTCCGAATCTCGAGGACGAGATTTCCTTTTAAGGGTGGTAGGTTCGTAACATCCCAAAATTCAAAATTTTGGAATGTTATAATAAATAGATAGATTGATTGATTGTTTGATTGTTGTGTGATTTATTGAGTGAAGTTCGAAACTATTTTGAAAGTTAAATGAGAGGGAATAAAAGGACTTTCCCAAACTTTCATTTTTTCAATTTGATCTCCGTGAATTCAAATTCTTTTCAAATACAAAACCCTCGAGAGAAGATGACATGACTTCTTCCATTTATTTAAATGACAAGGGTTTTTCAAAACATTTGAATTTCATTTGGAAAATATTTCCAATCCAGAAACTTTATGCAACTCAATGATTTTCACGAGAGGAGATAAAATGACTTCTTCAAATTATGAAATATGAGTTGGGAGTTTCAAGGATCAAATTCAAAGTCCTTTTGAAATTATTTTCAATTTGGAATTGTTTGAGTTTTATTCAAATTATTTTTCTCCAAAAATAAAATATATGGAAAATAGGGTAACATGATTCCCTACATTAGAAAATTGGAGAAAAATTAATTTGAAATCATTTTGGTATTTTTAAAATGATTTTTGTTGGATTTTATTAGACCTGTAGCACTCTTTGAATTATCTGATTTTGTGTGTATTTTATTTAATGCTAGAAAAATGTTCATGTCGTAGAAAATCTTTTTCTAAAAATTTTGATATATTATATGCCTATATAATATTTTTATTTATTTTTCTTTTATTATTTTTATTTGTCTGGAAATGTTTAAAAAAAACAAAAAAAATTCCGACTCGGCCAGCCCAGCTGAAGCCAGGCCAAGGCCCAGCTCCGCGCCGCCTTTCCCGTCGTGGCCGACCGGGACTCCACCGAAGTCCGGCGCCGACACGGCTCTGGCCGGCCCCTCGCCCACGCCACGGAGCCGCCCCACCCGCATATAAGCGCCGCCTCCGCCGCCTCTCCCGTCCCCCTCTCTGCTCGCGCCGCCGCTCGCTTCCTCGCCGCGTTCCACCGCCGCCGCCGCCAGATCCGTCGCGCCGCCGCCCACTGCTGCTGCTCCGTGCTTTGCCTCGCCGCCGTCGCATCGCACCGCTGCCCGCGCCGCCCTCTGCCGCATCCGCCGCTCGCCGCCTCCCCTCGCCGCACGGCTGCGCCGCCGCCCGCGTCTCGCCCCTTCACCGGAACCGCCGTCGACATCGCCGGACTCGCTAACTGCAGCTGGCGGTTTTCGATGGAAAACCGCCCCGAACCGGTAACCACCCCGATTTATTCTTGGTTTAGTCCGGTTCTTTAAAAAAAACCTAGATCGTTTTTTTATAAAAACGATTTTGTTTTAAAGGGATCTATTTAGAGAACGTTCGTTGGTTAGGTTTAGAAAACGAACGTTCGCTTTTTAAGTTTTTTCTTTTTCTTATTAATTCCGGCCAGGGACTTATCTGTGAATATGTTCTTTACAGTTTAGTCCCTGAACTTCAAACGATCATAACTTTTTACTCGTTAGTCCAAATTCAACGAAACCAACGCCCACATCTTCGTTATGATCCCCTCTATCCAGTAAGCCAACTCAAACATGTTTTTGAAAAGTTTAAAATTTTAATTTGATCAGATTTGAATTCAAACTTCGTTTGATCATAACTTGAGTTCCGTAGCTCCGTTTGAGTTGATTCTTTTTGCAAATCGAAGCTCTTGACCTAAATTTTCTGATAAGGCCAAATTCACATAATTTTGGTACTATTAGAAATTGTTTTATGTTGCAAGAGCTATTTGCTTGGTTTTGATGTTTTCCGAGTCGACTTCTTCGATCTTTCTGATCTTTTGAGTGATTGCTTATGTGTGGTTACTATTGCGTGCTTACGATAGATTGACCGGAGTGTGACGAGTAGATCTATCAAGAGTTTTGAGTGTGAATCATCTTCATCAACATTGTAGGCAAGTTCACACTTTGATCATATCCCTTTTCATACCCAGTTTTTATGCATTAGTCTCAACCCTTAAACATTGCATGAGTATGATTGATAACATGTGGGTATTGGGAAGTAGTTGATGAGGTAGGAACCTATTGCCCTGCATTCAAACCTTGGGAGTTACTTTTACGTTATGCTTACATTGCCATGCTATGCTCGTAGATGTGGATTGGGTTTTTGAGAGTATTCATGACAGATGTGAGATTGTTAATTAATAGTTTACTTAAGGTGGCAACTTAAACACACATCTGGGTGGATTGAGGCACTTGGTTATTCTAGGATTGCCTGTCTAGGCACCTGGGTAGACCAGGATTGCCTGTTTTTTATGGACCGCCACCCAGGCTCAAAGGGATCATAAGATTATTCATGCTAGAAACTTCCGTGTGCAGCCACAAGCTATTATGGGCTCTAGCATAGTTGATTAAGTCGTGCGAACTCTTACAGGGTAGACTAGCAGATGTAGGGGAAAGTAGGTGTAACGGTCTATCCATCGTAAGGTGCTAGCGCTTCTGAAGACTATGTCTCGGTCATCCGTTTCTCAAACACCATGTAGTGCGAGAAATCCAACAAAGGCGATCGAGTCTTGTGGGGAAAAGTGCACAAACCTCTGCAGAGTGTATAAACTAATCATGATTAGCCGTGTCCCCGGTTATGGACGTGTTGAGTATCTAGTACCTGTATTATCATGTGAATCTCATCATGTTACTTTAAATGAATATTGTTGGGTTTTAATAATGATACTTAATTGGGATTGAGAATGCTGTCAACCATTCTCAATGTTCAACAACCACCATGTTAGTTAAATAAAATTTATTCCTTTGCAGTAGGGAAAAATTGGCTTTTAGCAAAACCTATAACCATAGAGCTTTTCCACCAGCCAAATATGCATGTAGAGATAGCCATTGTTTATCATTTCTCTCTATGGTGTGAATTTTCTAGTACATTCAATGTACTGATCCGTTTCGGGCTGCAACATCTCATGTTGCAGGTTTCTTATGATGAGTAAGTGATACGTTAGGGTTACGATTTCTACACTTAACTTTGCCGTTGGTGTTGATGGGAATCCACAACCTTGTTACTTCCGCTATTTGGATTGAGGTAATAGTACTTACGTTAATTTTACATGTGATTTACCTCTGTTATAAATCCTCGAGTACTATGTGTGTCAGCATACCGATCCAGGGATGACACTTAAGCACAGAGACTTGATCCATTCGGGTCGGGTCGCTACACATTTATTTAGGTTCAACACTAATCCTGAAGGTAGAGGGAGTGTGCGATGGTGATCGTATCAAGCTTGGAATCACTTCCAACACACATCGTCACCTCGCCCTTAAGTAGTCTCTGTTTTATTCTGCAACTCCTGTTTCGAGTTACTAATCTTAGCAACTAAACTAGTATCAAATACCCAGGGCTACTATGAATACTAGTAAGGTATACATCAATAACATGTATATCAAATATACCTTTGTTCACTTTGCCATCCTTCTTATCTGCCAAGTATTTGGGGCAGTTCCGCTTCCAGTGACCACTTCCCTTTCAGTAGAAGCACTCGGTTTCAGGTTTGGGTCCAGCTTTGGGCCTCTTCATGGGAGTGGAAACTTGATTGCCATTCTTCTTGAAGTTCCATTTCTTCCCCTTGCCTTTTTTCTTGGAACTAGTGGTCTTGTTTAACCATCAAAACTTGATGCTCTTTTCTTGATTTCTACCTTCGCCAATTTCAGCATCATGAAGAGCTCGAGAATCGTTTTCATCATCCCTTGCATATTATAGTTCATCACGAAGTTCGAGTAGCTTAGTGATAGTGACTAGAGAACTCTGTCAATCACTATCTTATCTGGAAGATTAACTCCCACTTGATTCAAGCGATTGTAGTACCCAGACATTCTGAGCACATGCTCACTTGCGGAGCTATTCTCCTCCATCTTGTAGGCAAAGTACTTGTCAGAGGTCTCATACCTCCTGACACGGGCATGAGTCTGAAATACCAATTTCAGCTCTTGGAAAAGCTCATATGCTCCATGGCGTTCAAAACATTTTTGAAGTCCCGGTTCTAAGCCGTAAATCATGGTGCACTAAACTATTAAGTAGTCATCATATTGAGCTAGCCAAACATTCATAACGTCTGCATCTGCTCCTGCAATAGGTCTATCACCTAGCGGTGCATCAAGGACATAATTCTTCTATGCAGCAATGAGGATAATCCTCAGATCACGGACCCAATCCGCATCATTGTTACTTCCATCTTTCAACTTATTTTTCTTTAGGAACATATCAAAAATAGGGGAGCTACAAAGCAAGCTATTGATCTACAACATAATTTGCAAATACTATCAGGACTAAGTTCATGATAAATTTAAGTTCAATTAATCAAATTACTTAAGAACTCCAGATGTCTACTATGCAACTTTATTCTTGTAGACACATGTTGGGCCTCCAAGCGCAGTGTTTTGTAGGATAGTAGCAATTTTCCCTCAAGTGGATGACCTAAGGTTTATCAATTCGTGGGAGATGTAGCATCAAGATGGTCTCTCTCAAACGACCCTGCAATCAAATATGAGAAATCTCTTGTGTCCCCAACACACCCAATACAATGGCAATTTGTATAGGTGCACTAGTTCGGCGAAGAGATGGTGATACAAGTGTAATATGGATGGTAGAAATATATTTTTATAATCTGAATAAATAAACACAGCAAGGTAGCAAATAGTAAACGGGCACCAAAATGGTATTGCAATGCTTGAAAATGAGGCCTAGGGTCCGTACTTGCACTAGTGCAATCTCTCAACAGTGCTAATATTATTGGATCATATAACCATCCCTCAACGTGCAACGAAGAATCACCCAAAAGTTCCTATCTCGCCGAGAACATAAGACAGAATTGTTTGTATGGTACGAAACCACCTCAAAGCTATTCTTTCTGATCAATCTATCCTAGAGTTCGTACCAAAATGACACGAAGCTATTTTTTCTAATCGATCTAACTGAGAGTTTGTACTAAAATAACACCAAAGCAAATTCAGATTTATAATATTCAATCCAACACAAAGAACTTCTAAGAGTGCCCCAAGATTTCTACTGAGAAACAAAGACAAGAACGTGCATCAACCCCTATGCATAGATTACCCCAATGTCACCTCAAGAATCCGCGAGTTGAGTGCCAAAACGTATATCAAGTGAATCAATACGATACCCCATTGTCACCACGAGTATTCAATTTCAAGACATATACCAAGTGTTCTCAAATCCATAAAAGTATTCAATCCCATGACAACGAAATCTCAAAGGGAAAAACTCAATTCATCACAACAAGATAGAGAGGGGAAAACACCATATGATCCAAATATATTAACAAAGCCCGCGATACATCAAGATCATGACATATCAAGAACATGAGAGAGAGATTAAACACATAGCTACTGGTACAAACCCTCAACCCCGAGGGTGGATTACTCCCTCCTCATCGCGGTGGCCGCCGGGATGATGAAGATGGCCATCGGTGATGATTTCCCCCTCCAGCAGAGTGCGAGAACGGGGTCTAGATTGGTTTTCGGTGGCTACAGAGCCTTGCAGCGGTGAAACTTCTGATCTAGGTTAACCCCCAGGGTTTTTGGAATATTTGTGAATTTATAGGGTAAAGAGGGGGTGCGGGAGGCCACCGAGTTGGGCACAACCCACCTGGGCGCGCCAGGGCCCCCAGGCACGCCCTGGTGGGTTGTGCCCCCTCGGGGCACCCCCAGGTGCTGCTTTGGCCCATCCCGGGTGTTCTAGTCCATAAAAATTCTTCAAAAAGTTTCGCGGTGTGTGGGATCCATTTGATATTGATTTTCTGTGATGTAAAAAACAAGCAAAAAACAACAACTGGCACTGGGCACTGGGTCAATAGGTTAGTCGCAAAAAATGATATAAAGTTGCTATAAAATGATTGTAAAACATCCAAGAATGATAATATAACAACATGGAACAATCAAAAATTATAGATACGTTGGAGACGTATCAACATCCCCAAGCTTAATTCCTGCTCGTCCTCGAGTAGGTAAATGATAAAAATATAATTTTTGGTGTGGAATGCTGCCTAACATGTCATCTCATATTCTTTTATTTATAGCATGGACATTTGGACTTTTATATGGTTCAATGCAATAGTCTAGTTTTGACATGAGACTTAAATACTCAAGCATATAAACAAGCAACCATTTCTTTCAAAATATCAACGCTAAAATAAGTTATACCTAGCCCACCATGCTCAATCATTGATCTATTCATGAAACACACTCGCATATTAGCTACACCCAATTCTCAAGTACGATCATAGTGCCTCCTAGTTGGTGCTTTATAAGAGAAGATGAAGACTCAAATTAAAATAGAAATTGCATAAAGTAAAAGAAAGGTCCTTCGCAGAGGGAAGTAGGGATTTGTAGAGGTGCCAGAGCTCAATGCGAAAATTGAGAGATAAAAACATGCTGAGAGGCATACTTTTCCCACCAACGAAAACGACTTAGAGCTCCCAACACTTTCCATGGTAGATATATCATAGGCAGTTCCCAAACAGAAAATAAAGTTCATTCCTTTTTCCACCACACTTTCACTTTCCATGGCTAACCGTATCCATGGGTGCCCTCCATACCAAAACTTTCCAAGGGATTTATTATTTGACAATATAAAGTAAAATCATTTTCATTTTGGGACTGGGCATCCCTAATACCTTTGCCTTACTCTCGTGCAATGACAAGTTAATAAACACTCATCGTGAGAATAACACATCTAGCATGGAAAATATTGGCCACCCCTTACCGCCTCACGAGCGATACAAGCACACAAAAGAGAAATTTATTTTGAAAATTAGAGATGGCACATACAAATTTGCTTAGAACGGCAAAAGAATACTGCATATAGGTAGGTATAGTGGACGCATGTGGCAAAACTGGTTTTAAAGGATTTTGGATGCACAACTAGTGATCATACTTAGTGCAAAATGAAGGCTAGCAAAAGATTGAGAAGAGACCAACCAAGAAATGAATAATCTCATAAGCGAGATTGAGCATAATTAACACCGAATAATGCACCACAAGTAGGATGTAATTTCATTGCATAACTATTGACTTTCGTGCTTGCATAGGGAATCACAAACCTTAACACCAATATTCTTAATAAAGCATAATTACTCATCAATATTACTCACATATCACATCATCATATCTCAAAACTATTACAAGGAATCAAGTTTATTTTGTCCAATGATCTTCATGAAAGTTTTTATTATATCCTTCTTGGATATCTATCACTTTGGGACTAATTTTCATGTGTTGCTTTTGATAAGCTCAAACAAATTTAAGTAAAGATCATGAGCATAATATTTCTTTCTCTCAAATTAATTTAAGTGAAGCAAGAGAGAATTTCTACAAAAACACTAAAGCACACCGTGCTACAAAATATATAAGTGAAGCACTAGAGCAATTCCATAGAAAAGAGCTTCGTTGACGGGATGTGAGTGCCGCTTACTTAGCCTCTCTGGCAACTAATTGAGGACTCTATTTTATTTAAAAACTTTCAGATCTAAGTACTTTATTAAAACATCAAGCAAAAACAAAACAAAATGCAATTCTAAGAATAGCACACATCATGTGAAGAAGCAAAAACTTCGGCTCAACCGATACTAACCGATAATTGTTGAAGTAGAAAGGTGGGATGCCTACCGGGGCATCCCCAAACTTAGATGCTTGAGACTTATTGAAATATTACCTTGGGATGCCTTGGTCATCCCCAAGCTTAGATGCTTGGGACTTATTGAAATATTATCTTGGGATGCCTTGGCATCCCCAAGCTTGAGCTTTTGTGTCTCCTTAATTCTTCTCATATCACGGCTTCCCTAAATCTTAAAAACTTCATCCACACAAAACTCAATAAGAACTCATGAGATAAGTTAGTATAAACCAACGCAAAACCTTTATCATTCTCTACTGTAGAAAATCACTAAAATTATTATTCAACATTGTATACTAAATGCCTCTGCATATTTAATACTCCTGTCCTCAAATAGATTCATTAAACAAGCAAACATATGCATATCATTAGCATCATGGATATTCAAAGAATTCATACTAACAACATTGGAATCATGCTCATCATTCAAATATTTTGTGCCAAACATTTTACAATTCTTTTTCTATCAATTGAGCACAATTTTCGTTTCCATCATTTTCAAGAAAGATATTATAAAGATGATCAATAATATGATGCAACCTCAATTCCATTTTTATGTAGTTTTCTTTTTATAAACCAAACTAGTGATCAAACAAGAAACTAAAAGATTCAATTGCAAGATCTAAAGATATACCTTCATGCACTCACATCCCTGGCAACGGCGCCAAAAAAGAGCTTGATGTCTACTAGGCAACTTTATTCTTGTAGACATGTGTTGGGCCTCCAAGCACAGAGTTTTGTAGGACAGTAGAAATTTTCCCTCAAGTGGATGACCTAAGGTTTATCAATCCATGGGAGGTGTAGGATTAAGATGGTCTCTCTTAA
The DNA here is from genome assembly GCF_002162155.2 of Triticum dicoccoides. Taxonomy (NCBI): domain Eukaryota; kingdom Viridiplantae; phylum Streptophyta; class Magnoliopsida; order Poales; family Poaceae; genus Triticum; species Triticum dicoccoides. Next base: position 364,041,096 of record NC_041384.1, on the reverse strand, counting down.
ATGACCCTGCAATCAAATACAGGAAATCTCGTGTCCCCAACACACCCAATACAATGGTAATTTGTATAGGTGCACTAGTTCAGCGAAGAGGTGGTGATACAAGTGTAATATGGATGGTAGAAATATATTTTTATAATCTGAATAAATAAAAACAGCAAGGTAGCAAATAGTAAACGGGCACAAAAACAGTATTGCAATGCTTGAAAATGAGGCCTAGGGTTCGAACTTTCACTAGTGTAGTCTCTCAGCAGTGCTAATATAGTTGGATCATATAACCGTCCCTCAACGTGCAACGAAGTATCACTCCAAAGTTCCTATCTAGCGGAGAACATAAGACGGAATTGTTTGTAGGGTACGAAACCACCTCAAAGCTATTCTTTCCGATCAATCTATCCTAGAGTTCGTACTAAAATAACACGAAGCTATTCTTTCCGATCAATCTAACTAAGAGTTCATACTAAAATAACACCAAAGCAAATTCGAATTTATAATATTCAATCCAACACAAAGAACTTCAAAGAGTGCCCAAGATTCTACCGGAGAAACAAAGACAAGAACGTGCATCAACCCTGATGCATAGATTACCCCAATGTCACCTCGGGAATCCGCGAGTTGAGTGCCAAAACATATATCAAGTGAATCAATATGATACCCCATTGTCACCATGAGTATTCAATTGCAAGACATATATCAAGTGTTCTCAAATCCATAAAAGTATTCAATCCGATAACAATGAAATCTCAAAGGGAAAAACTCAATTCATCACAACAAGATAGAGAAGGGAAAAGACCATATGATCCGCCTATATTAACAAAGCCCACGATACATCAAGATCGTGACATCTCAAGAACACGAGAGAGTGAGAGAGAGAGATATTAAACACATAGCTACTGGTGCAAACCCTCAGCCCTGAGGGTGAACTACTCCCTCCTCACCGTGGTGGCCGCCGGGATGATGAAGATGGCCACCGATGATGGTTTCCCCCTCCGGCAGAGTGCCCGAATGGGGTCTAGATTGATTTTTGGTGGCTACAGAGCCTTGTGGCGGTGGAACTTCTGATCTAGGTTAACCCCCAGGGTTTTCGGAATACTTGTGAATTTATAGGGTAAAGAGGGGATGCGGGAGGCCACCGAGGTGGGCATAACCCACCCGGGCGCGCCTGGTGGGTTGTGCCCCCCTCGGGGCACCCCCAGGTGCTGCTTTGGCCCATCCTGGGTGTTCTAGTCCATCAAAATTCTCCAAAAAGTTTCGCGGTGTTTGGACTCCGTTTGATATTGATTTTCTGCGATGTAAAAAACAAACAAAAAATAGCAATTGGCACTGGGCACTGGGTCAATAGGTTAGTCCCAAAAAATGATATAAAGTTTCTATACAATTATTGTAAAACATCCAATAATGATAATATAACAGCATGGAACAATCAAAAATTATAGATACATTGGAGACATATCAACTCCCACTTAAATAGACACCCCTCAAGTCATCTAAGTGATACGTGATCCAAATCAACTAACCCACGTCTGATCATCACGTGAGATGGGGTAGTCATCAATGGTGAACATCTCTATGTTGATCATACCTACTATATGATTCACGTTCGACCTTTCGGTCTCCAATGTTCCGAGGCCATGTGTGTACATGCTAGGCTCGTCAAGTTTAACCCAAGTATTCTGCATGTGCCAAACTGTCTTACACCCATTGTATATGAACGTAGAGTCTATCACGCCCGATCATCACGTGGTGTCTCAACACGACAAACTGTAGCAATAGTGCATACTCAGGGAGAACACTTTTATATTGAAATTTAGTGAAGGGATCATCTTATAATGCTACTGCCGTTCTAAGCAAAATAATATGCATAAAGGATAAACATCACATGCAATCAAAATATGTGACATGATATGGCGATCGTCATCTTGTGCTTTTGATCTCCATCTCCAAAGCATAGTCATGATCTCCATCATCACCGGCTCGACACCTTGATCTCCATCGTAGCGTCGTGGTCGTCTCGCCAACTATTGCTTCTATAACTATCGCTAATGCATAGTGATAAAGTAAAGCAATTACATGGCATTTGCATTTCATACAATAAAGGGACAACCATAAGGCTCCTACCGGTTGTTGACAAATTACAAAACATGATCATCTCATACAATAATGTATATCACATCATGTCTTGACCATATCACATCACAACATGCCCTGCAAAAACAAGTTAGACGTCCTCTACTTTGTTGTTGCAAGTTTTACATGGCTGCTACGGGCTTCTAGCAAGAACCATTCTTACCTACGGCAAAAAACCACAACGGTGATTTATCAAGTTTGCTGTTTTAACCTTCAACAAGGACCAGCTGCAGTCAAATTCGATTCAACTAAAGTAGGAGAAATAGACACCCGCCAGCCACCTTTATGCAAAACTAGTTGCATATCTGTCGATGGAACCGGTCTCATGTACGTGGACATGTAAGATTGGTCCGGACCGCTTCATCCCACAATGCCACCGAATCAAAATAAGGCGTTGGTGGTAAGCAGTATGATGATCACCGCCCACAACTCCTTGTGTTCTACTCATGCATATCATCTACGCATAGACCTGGCTCATGGTGCCACTGTTGGGAAACGTTGCATGGAAAACAAAAGAAAATTCTACGCACATGCAATGATCTATCCAAGAAGATGCATAGAAACAAGGGGGAGAGTGTGTGTCTATGTACCCTCGTAGGCCGTAAGTGGAAGCGTTTGACAACGCGGTTGATGTAGTCGAACTTCTTCACGCTGCAACCGATCAAGTACCGAACGCACGACACCTCCGAGTTTTGCACACATTCAGCTTGGTGACGTCCCTCGCCTTCTTGATCCAGTAAGACGTCGAGGTAGTAGATGAGTTCCGTCAGCACGATGGTGTGGTGACGGTGATGGTGAAGTGATCTCCGCAGGGCTTCACCAAAGCACTACGAAAATATGACCGGGGGTGTAAACGGTGGGGGGAGGGGGGGGGGAGGTGGGAGGGAGAGGGGAGAGGCCAAGAGGTGCCTCAAGTAGGTCTGAATCCTACTTGGGCTCCTGCCCTTGGCCGCACCCCCCTTGCCATATTTGTCGGACGGGGAAGGAAAGAGGAAGGAGAGGGAAGGAATGGGGGAAGCCTATTCCGCTCTTTCCTTTCCCTTCCCCTCTTTCCTTCTCCTCCTAGACTGGCCCATATGGGGGGCGCACTGGCCGCTTGTGGCTGGTGCGTTTCCCCTATTGGCCCATAAGGCCCATATCTTTTGCCGGGGGTGCCGGAAACCCCTTCTGGTGACCCGATAAGTACCCGATACCCTCCGGAACACTTCTGGTGTTCGAATACCATCATCCTATATATCAGTCTTTACCTCTCGACCATTTTGGGACTCCACATCATGCCCGTGATCTCATTAGGGACTTGACATGTCTCCAACGTATCTACAATTTTTGATTGTTCCATGCTATTATATTATCTGTTTTGGATGTTAATGGGCTTTATTTTACACTTTTATATTATTTTGGGACTAACCTATTAACCCAAGGCCCAGGGCAAATTGCTGTTTTTTGCCTATTTCAGTGTTTCGCAGAAAAGGAATATCAAACGGAATGAAACCTTCGGGAACGTGATTTCTGGAACAAACATGATCCAGAGGACTTGGAGTGGACGTCAAGAAAGAAACAAGGAGTCCAGGAGGCAGGGGGCGCGCCTACTCCCCTGGGCGCCCCCTCGTGGCTCAACCGACCTACTTCTTCCTCCTATATATACTCATATACCCTAAAAACATCCAGGAGCACCACGAAACCCTATTTCCACCGCCGCAACCTTCTGTACCCAAGAGATCCCATCTTGGGGCCTTTTCCGGAGCTCCACCGGAGGGGGCATCGATCACGGAGGGCCTCTACATCAACTACATGGCCTCTCCGATGATGTGTGAGTAGTTTACTTCAGACCTTCGGGTCCATAGTTATTAGCTAGATGGCTTCTTCTCTCTCTTTGAATCTTAATACAAAGTTCTCCTCGATCTTCTTGGAGATCTATTCGATGTAACTCTTTTTGCGGTGTGTTTGTCGAGATCCGATGAATTGTGGGTTTATGATCAAGTCTATCTATGAACAATATTTGATTCTTCTCTGAAATCTTTTATGTATGATTGGTTATCTTTGCAAGTCTCTTCGAATTATCAGTTTGGTTTGGCCTGCTAGATTGATCTTTCTTGCAATGGGAGAAGTGCTTAGCTTTGGGTTCAATCTTGTGGTGCTCGATCCAAGTGACAGAAAGGGAAATGACACATATTATATTGTTGCCATCGAGGATAAGAAGATGGGGTTTATATCATATTGCTTGAGTTTATCCCTCTACATCATGTCATCTTACCTAATGTGTTACTCTGTTCTTATGAACTTAATACTCTAGATGCATGCTGGATAGCGGTCGATGTGTGGAGTAATAGTAGTAGATGCAGGCAGGAGTCGGTCTACTTGTCACGGACATGATGCCTATATACATGATCATGCCTAGATATTCTCATAATTATTCGCTTTTCTATCAATTGCTCGACAGTAATTTGTTTACCCACCTTAATACTTATGCTATCTTGAGAGAAGCTACTAGTGAAACCTATGGTCCCCGGATCTATTATCCATCATATTAATCTTCCATCAACAAGCTATTTCTATTACCTTTTATTTTGCAGTCTTCACTTTTAATCTTATCATAAAAATACCAAAAATATTATTTTATCATCTCTATCAGATCTCACTTTCGTAAGTGACCGTGAAGGGATTGACAACCCCTTTATCACGTTGGTTGCGAGGTTCTTATTTGTTTGTGTAGGTACGAGGGACTTCATGTGGCCTCCTACTGGATTGATACCTTGGTTCTCAAAAACTGAGGGAAATACTTACGCTACTTTGCTGCATCACCCTTTCCTCTTCAAGGGAAAACCAACGCAGTGCTCAAGAGGTAGCAAGAAGGATTTCTGGCGCCGTTGCCTGGGAGTCTACGCACAAGTCAAGACATACCAAGTACCCATCACAAACTCTTATCCCTCGCATTACATTATTTTCCATTTGCCTCTCGTTTTCCTCTCCCCCACTTCACCCTTGCCGTTTTATTCGCCGTCTTGTCCCGTTCCCCTTCTCTTTTCTAGTTCATCTCTTTTTGCTTGTTTCTTGTTTTCTTGTGTGTTGGATCACTTGCTTATCATGATGGCTCAAGATAATACTAAATTGTGTGATTTTTCCAATACCAACAATAATTATTTTATTAGCACTCCGATTGCTCCTCTTACCGATGCTGAATCTTGTGAAATTAATGCTGCTTTGCTGAATCTTGTCATGAAAGATCCGTTTTCTGGCCTTCCTAGTGAAGATGCCACTACCCATCTAAACAACTTTGTTGATTTGTGTGATATGCAAAAGAAGAAATATGTGGATAATGATATTGTTAACCTGAAGCTATTCCATTTTCTCTTAGAGATCGTGCTAAAACTTGGTTTTCTTCTTTGCCTAAAAATAGTATCGATTCATGGAACAAGTGCAAAGATGCTTTTATCTCTAAGTATTTTCCTCCCGCTAAGATCATCACTCTTAGAAACGATATTATGAATTTTAAGCAACTTGATCATGAACATGTTGCACAAGCTTGGAGAGGATGAAATTAATGATACATAATTGCCCTACACATGGTTTGAATCTTTGGATGATTATACAATTTTTTTATGCCGGATTGAACTTTGCTTCTAGAAATCTTTTAGATTCGGCCATAGGAGGCACTTTTATGGAGATCACTTTACGAGAAGCTACTAAACTCCTAGGTAATATTATGGTTAATTATTCTCAATGGCATACTGAAAGATCTACTAATAAAAAGGTGCATGCTATAGAAGAAATCAATGTTTTGAGTGGAAAGATGGATGAGCTTATGAAATTGTTTGCTAATAAGAGTGTCCCTTCTTATCCTAATGATATGCCTTTGTATACTTCGATTGAGAATAATAATGAATCTATGGATGTGAATTTTGTTGGTAGGAAAAATCTTGGTAATAACGCGTATAGAGGTAATTCTAATCCTAGGACGTTTCCTAGTAATTCCTCTAATAATTATGGTAATTCCTACAACAATTCTTGTGGAAATTATAATAAGATGCCCTCTGATTTTGAATCTAATATTAAAGAATTTATTAGTTCGCAAAAGAGTTTCAATGCTTTGATTGAGAAGAAATTGTCTAAGATTGATGAGTTCGCTAGGAACATGGATAGAATTTCTCTTGATGTTGATTATTTGAAACTTAGATCTATTCCACCTAAGCATGATATAATGTGTCCCTCAAAGCTATGAGAATTTCCATTGATGAGTGCAAAGAAAGAACTGCTAGGATGCGTGCTAAAAAAGATTGCTTTGTGAAAGCGTGTTCTTCTAGTTTCCATGATAATAATGATGAAGATCTAAAAGTTATTGATGTGTCCCCTATTAAATCTTTGTTTTGCAATATGAATCTTGATAATGATGGGACTGCATATGAGTCAACTTTATTTAGAAGGCGTCCCAATGATTCGGAGTTTTTAGATCTTGATGCAAAAGTTGATAAAAGTGGGATTGGAGAGGTCAAAACTTTACATAGCAATGAACCCACTATCTTGGATTTCAAGCAATTTAATTATGATAATTTCTCTTTGATAGATTGTATTTCCTTGTTGCAATCCGTGCTAAATTCTCAACATGCTTATAGTCAAAATAAAGCTTTTACTAAACATATCATTGATGCTTTAATGCAATCTTATGAAGAAAAGCTTGAATTGGAAGTTTCTATCCCAAGAAAACTTTATGATGAGTGGGAACCTACTATTAAAATTAAAATTAAAGATCATGAATGCTTTTCTTTATGTGATTTGGGTGCTAGTGTTTCCATGATTCCTAAAACTTTGTGTGATTTGCTAGGTTTCCGTGAATTTGATGATTGTTCTTTAAACTTGCATCTTGCGGATTCCACCATTAAGAAACCTTTGGGAAGAATTAATGATGTTTTATTGTTTCAAATAGGAATTATGTGCCCGTAGATTTCATTGTTCTTGATATTGATTGCAATCCTTCATGTCCTATTATTCTTGGTAGACCTTTTCTTAGAACGATTGGTGCAATTATTGATATGAAAGAAGGGAATATTAGATTCCAATTTCTGTTAAGGAAGGGCATGGAATACTTTTCTAGAAAGAAAATTAAATTACCTTATGAATCTATTATGAGGCCCACTTATGGATTGCATACCAAAGATGACAATACCTAGATCTATCCTTGCTTTTATGCCTAACTAGGGGCGTTAAACGATAGCGCTTGTTGGGAGGCAACCCAATTTTATTTTTGTTCCTTGATTTTTGGTTCTGTTTAGAAATAAATAATTCATCTAGCCTCTGTTTAGATGTGGTTTTATGCTTTTAATTAGTGTTTGTGCCAAGTAGAACCTTTGGGGAAAGTCTTTGCGATCTTGCTGTAAAAAACAGAAACTTTAGCACTCACGAGATTTGCTGCCATGTTTTACTGGAGAGTGCTATTTAGTTAATTATTTTTGAAGATGATTTATAGATAAATTCCTCACGTCCAGAAATTTATTTTAGAATTTTTGGGATTCCAGAAGTATCTGAAACCTACAGATTACTACAGACTGTTCTATTTTTGACAGATTCTGTTTTTCGTGTGTTGTTTGCTTATTTTGATGAATCTATGGATAGTAATAGAGTTTATGAACCATATAAAAGTTGGAATACAGTAGGTTTAACACAAATATAAATAAATAATGAGTTCATTACAGTACCTTGAAGTGGTGGTTTGTTTTCTTTTACTAACGGAGCTCACGAGATTTTCTTTTAAGTTTTGTGTTGTGAAGTTTTCAAGTTTTGGTTAAAGATTTGATGGATTATGGAACAAGGAGAGGCAAGAGCCTAATATTGGGGATGCCCAAGGCACCCCAAGGTAAAATACAAGGACAACCAAAAGCCTAAGCTTGGGGATGCCCCTGAAGGCATCCCCTCTTTCGTCTTCGTCCATCGGTAACTTACTTGGAGCTATATTTTTATTCACCACATGATATGTGTTTTGCTTGGAGCGTCTTGTATGATTTGAGTCTTTGCTTGTTAGTTTACCACAATCATCCTTTATGTACACACCTTTTGGGAGAGACACACATGAATCGGAATTTATTAGAATACTCTATGTGCTTCACTTATACCTTTTGACCTAGATAATTTTGTTCTAGTGCTTCGCTTATATCTTTTAGATCACGGTGGTGGTTTTATTTTATAGAAATTATTGATCTATCATGCTTCACTTATATTATTTTGAGATTACCTTAGAACAGCATGGTAATTTGCTTTGGTTATGAATTTAGCCCTAATATGATAGGCATCCAAGATCGGTATAATAAAAACATTCATAAAAAGTGCATTGAGTACTAGGAGAAGTTTGATACTTGATAATTGTTTTGAGATATAAAGGTGGTAATATTAGAGTGTGCTAGTTGAGTAGTTGTTAATTTGAGAAATACTTGCGTTGAAGTTTGCAAGTCCTGTAGCATGCACGTATGGTGACCGTTGTGTAACAAATTTGAAACATGAGGTGTTATTTGATTGTCTTCCTTATGAGTCGCCGTAGGGGACGAGCGATGGTCTTTTCCTACCATTCTATCCCCCTAGGAGCATGCGCATAATGCTTGGTTTTTGATGACTTGTAGATTTTTGCAATAAGTATGTGAGTTCTTTATGACTAATGTTGAGTCCGTGGATTATACGCACTCTCACCCTTCCATCATTGCTAGCCTCTTCGGTACCATGCATTGCCCTTTCTCACCTTGAGAGTTAGTGCAAACTTCGCCGGTGCATCCAAACCCCGTGATATGATATGCTCTATCACACATAAACCTCCTTATATCTTCCTCAAAACAGCCACCATACCTACCTATTATGGCATTTCCATAGCCATTCTGAGATATATTTCCATGCAACTTTCCACCGTTCCATTTATCATGACACACATCACCATTGTCATATTGCCTTGCATGATCATGTAGTTGACATCGTATTTGTGGCAAAGCCACCGTTCATAATTTTTCATACATGTCACTCTTGATTCATTGCCCTTCCCGGTACACCGCCGGAGGCATTCATATAGAGTCATACTTTGTTCTAGTATCAAGTTGTAATCATTGAGTTGTAAATAAATAGAAGTGTGATGATCATCATTAATAGAGCATTGTCCCCCAAAAAAAGAAATAAAAAGGGGCAATGATACTATCCTTTTTTCCACACTTGTGCTTCAAAGTAGCACCATGATCTTTATGATAGAGAGTCTCTTGTTTTGTCACTTTCATATACTAGTGGGAATTTTTCATTATAGAACTTGGATTGTATATTCCAACAATGGGCTTCCTCAAATGCCCTAGGTCTTCGTGAGCAAGCAAGTTGGATGCACACCCACTTAGTTTCTTTTGTTGAGTTTTCATACATTTATAGCTCTAGTGCATCTGTTGCATGGCAATCCCTACTCCTTGCATTGACATCAATTGATGGGCATCTCCTTAGCCCATTGATTAGCCGCGTCGATGTGAGACTTTCTCCTTTTTTGTCTTCTCCACATAACCTCATCATATTCTATTCCACCCATAGTGCTATATCCATGGCTCATGCTCATGTATTGCGTGAAAGTTGAAAAAAGTTTGAGATTACTAAAGTGTGAAACAATTGCTTGGCTTGTCATCGGGGTTGTGCATGATGAGAGCATTCTTGTGTGACGAAAATGGAGCATGAACAAATTATATGATTTTGTAGGGATGAACATTCTTTCGCCATGTTATTTTCAGAAGACATAATTGCTTAGTTTGTATGCTTGAAGTATTATTATTTTTATGTCAATATTAGACTTTTGTCTTGAATCATCCGGATCTGAATATTCATGCCACAATAAATAGAATTACATTGAGAATTATGCTAGGTAGCATTCCACATCAAAAATTCTGTTTTTATCATTTACCTACTCGAAGACGAGCAGGAATTAAGCTTGGGGATGCTTGATACGTCTCCAACGTATCTATAATTTTTGATTGTTCCATGCTATTATATTATCTGCTTTGGATGTTAATGGGCTTTATTTTACACTTTTATATTATTTTTGTGACTAACCTATTAACCCAAGGCCCAGTGCAAATTGCTGTTTCTTTGCCTATTTCAGTGTTTCGCAGAAAAGGAATATCAAACGGAATCCAAACGGAATGAAACCTTCGGGAACGTGATTTTTGGAACAAATGTGATCCAGAGGACTTGGAGTGGACGTCGAGAAACAAATGAGGAGTACACGAGGCAGGGGGCGTGCCCTCCCCCCTCGTGGGCCCCTCGTGGCTCAACCGACCTACTTCTTCCTCCTATATATACTCATATACCCTGAAAACATCCAGGAGCACCACGAAACCCTATTTCCACCGCCGCAACCTTCTGTACCCAAGAGATCCCATCTTGGGGCCTTTTCTGGAGCTCCACCGGAGGGGGCATCGATCACAGAGGGCCTCTACATCAACTCCATGGCCCCTCGGATGTTGTGTGAGTAGTTTACTTCAGACCTTTGGGTCCATAGTTATTAGCTAGATGGCTTCTTCTCTCTCTTTGAATCTCAATACAAAGTTCTCCTCGATCCTCTTGGAGATCTATTCGATGTAAATCTTTTTGTGGTGTGTTTGTCGAGATCCAATGAATTGTGGGTTTATGATCAAGTCTATCTATTAACAATTGCCAGTGTCAAAACCGGCGGATCTCGGGTAGGGGGTCCCGAACTGTGCGTCTAAGGCGGATGGTAACAGGAGGCAGGGGACACGATGTTTTACCCAGTTTCGGGCCCTCTTGATGGAGGTAAAACCCTACGTCCTGCATGATTATTCTTGATAATATGAGTAGTACAAGAGTTGATCTACCACGAGATCAGAGAGGCTAAACCCTAGAAGCTAGCCTATGGTATGATTGTATGTTGTCCTACGGACTAAAACCCTCCGGTTTATATAGACACCAGAGGGGGCTAGGGTTACACAAGGTCGGTTACAAAGGAGGAGATATACATATCCGTATTGCCTAGCTTGCCTTCCACGCCAAGTAGAATCCCATCCGGACACGGGACGAAGTATTCAATCTTGTATCTTCATAGTCCAACAATCCGGCCAAAGGATATAATCTGTCTGTCTGGATACCCCATAATCCAGGACTCCCTCAGTAGCCCCCGAACCAGGCTTCAATGACGATGAGTCTGGCGCGCAGTATTGTCCTCGGCATTGCAAGGCGTGTTCTTCTCCAAATTTCGAATGTTTGTTAAGCAGTGTCCGGCCCCATAAATGTTGGACCTCTTGGCTTCTGCGCCCAATAAGGGCTATCTTCCACGCGTCGAATGAATACGAGGCGCCAGGACATTTTTACATTCACCCCCCCTAGCCAGATAAATAAATTGTCCATTAAAGGGATGGGGATTCTTAGATCCAATCCATATCATCCTCCCCCAGCGAGAATCCATCGGAGCGTGCTTCGGAAAAATCCACTCCAACATGACCGACCTCCGCAGCTCCTCCTCCCGCCCCGTAGCCCTAAGCCCGATGATTGGGAGAGGTGTTCATTCCCACACAGTCGATTAGTCAAACTGCAGACTAAGGGATTTCTCCCTCCAGCGTATATGGTTCCCGTCCGAGCCGGGCTCGCCACCTACACTGGCGAGGAGCAAGCGGAGAGCTTCCCCAGCCCCTCTATGGGGGAGCGGGTATGCCTTGTTCCTTATTTATTAAGGGGACTCGGATTTCCAATTCATCCGTTCCTCCGCGGGCTCCTGGAGTTTTACGGCCTCCAACTGCATAATTTCACCCCTGCTTCCATATTACACATCGCCGGCTATGTTGCCCTCTGCGAGTTATTCCTGGGCTGCAAGGCTCATTTCGAGCTGTGGAAAAGGTTATTTTGCCTCGTACCCCGCACACAGGAGGGGTCACTTTATCAAGTTGGCAGAGCCAAAATATGGCGCATCACCGAAACCGGATACCTGTCGGTACTTCGAAGAAGACATCCGAGGACTGGCCTTCGGAATGGTTTTATATGGAGGACGTCCCCCTTCCGGACCCTGTTCGGCGGGGTCTACCTGAGTTCAATAATGCTCCTCTGAAGAAACACCGAAGCTGGCGCCCACGGAGCCCCCAGGAGGAAGACAATGGGGAAGTCCTTTACCTGATGAACCGGATTAAAGCGCTGGCTCAATCAGGATTGACGATAATCGAGGTTATGTCAATATGCATAATGCGGGGAGTACAACCACTTCAATATCGAGGGCACCCCCTGTGGTGTTTTAACGGGGAAGACGATGCCACCCGTTGCTGGCGCAAGGGTCCGGACAACGCTACTGCTTTAGCAAAAATCCTGTCCGAGCTGTTCAAGGGAGAGGAAGAGGAGTTCATCCGCATCAAACCACGGGATGGATTCTCCATGTACAACCCTCCAAGCTGGGTGAGTTATATCTCCTTACTCCCATTCTTCCCACATTCTTTGTTGCAGGTACTCACCTTGCCATTTCACGGCAGGAACTGCGAAAAGCCATACGCGAGGTCAACAGCCCATCCCCACAACCAGAGGACCCCAACCGGGCCCTCGGTCCCGGACTCGAAGAAGATCCGGACATATTCGTGGAGCTGATAGACCGGCAGTTCTATCAGTTGAGCTGTGATGACGCCATGGTGGCCATTACAGCCGACTATCCCGGACTACTCCCTGCGTCGCTCGTAAGAAAAACCAAAATCCCAACTCCGAAAACTAGGATCCCCTTTCAGATACTTTGCCTACCATATACATATGGTGTTTTACAGGGAAGGCATTCGGGACGCCGTGCCGAACCCACAGCAACTCGGCAACAAGAGGCGCCGAGGCCGGGTAGGCCAAAAAGGAAGGCAGTCAGGACGGAGACGCCGACGCAGAGGTATGACAAAAACCCCGCTCCGTGGTTATCGTCTTTCTCAAAATGTAATGACGTCCATGTTTCTTTAACAGAAAAAACGCTCGCCGGAATATGTCCGGTGAGGCTGCCGATCATGCTTCCACCAGTCGGGCTCCCGGACCGGACATAGAGGCGGAAGCTGACATGGGGCGGACGCCGGATACTCCCCCTACAGAGGATGCGGATAGACTATCCACTACAAATTCAGAAGTGGAGAGCGCCATGAATCATAGGCGTCACCGGGCCGTACGCCGTGACGCTTGCTTCTCACCAGAGGCATTTGATGCCTTCAATTCTGGAGACACGTACCTCCGTGCTGCTCAAAATGGTCTAGCCAGAGCCACGGACCAGTATGTAAGGGATGTACGGGTAAGAAAATCTAACGATTATATGTATTAGTAGCCCCTGAGACTTGAAACAGTTAGCAGAACTGATTTAAGGATCATCTATGTGCAGGTTCTTACAGAGAAGAATACTCGACTGTCACAGGAGCTGGATGAATGCAAGACCCAACTTCGGGCCACCGTTGCCGCATTGAAGGAACCTAAAAAGTCCCCAGCTAGTAACATTTGTTTCAAAGAATGATAGGTACCATATAGCGTGCGGCTTGGCTGCAGATCTAACAATAGATATTGCAGATGAATCCAGAGAGAATCCGGAGGACCAACATGCCGTACGATAGCTAAAGGCTGGCGAACGTGTGCTGACTGAGGTCAGGTGGGAGAAAAACAATCTCCAAGACGCCAATACCAAGCTGAGCGTGGAACTGAAAGATGTTCGAGCCCAGCTTGCGGTCTCTGAGAAGGAGAATAAGCGGCTGTGACACGACATTTTCAGTAAGTGCTTAAACGAACCCTTAAAAAGGGGGCAACGGAGAAGCCGGCTAACAGAGTTATGTCTGCAGGTATGCTGACGGGTCGTCCCGCAGAGGAGATGCCCGGGGTCTGCGGGTGATCTTCTATCCGAGCTCTCACAACTGCACGAACAAGTTCGGCAGGTGATGGAAGGTATTGCCCAGGCCTTGTGGCCATCCGTCTCCCTGCCAGAAGGCATTGGAGAGATTGCGGAGAAGCTCAAGGGAGCACGGCGGCGCTTCCGATTATGGAAGATATCGGCCTGCCGTCAAGGTGCCCGGGAATCCTGGGCCATGGTGAAGACGCGGTATACCAAAGCTGACCCAAACCACATGGCCGAGGTCGGACCTGTGGGGCCCGATGGGAAAGAGATCCCCGTTAGCTTAGTGTATGGGCAAGTAGAATTATCCGCAAAGTATTCCCAACAGGATTGTAGGCTAGACAGCCTATTGGATGGTATAGAAGAGGAATTTAGTCAGTCTACATGACTATGTAATTAAAGTGACATGTATAATGCCTTCTAGCCGGATTGTAAATCATTTGTCATGGCGGACCTTTTCGCTTCAACCTCGGGACCCGATAGTCCGGAGTGTTTTCGAATACCCACTCAGTTATATAAGAACCGGGGTATGCGTGGAAACCAGGCGTAGGGGTCATTAGTGCTTGAACAGACAAGTACCCAACTAGTTTTGTTATATCACATGGGTAGTAAGAAACATCTTCCAGGGAGAATAGTCCCGTTAGGGGTTCCTTTCCCTGGGTACGCATGCCCTAAGGTGCATGTCCGGACTGTGAGAGGAGACACAGGAAAAAACATCTAGGGGCATATGTGGAAAATAAGTAAAAATCATCTTTTGTTCGCCGACCGAATATTCCCTTAAGAACGTTAGCTTTCGGCTTCACCCAGTCTGAGGTACACATCCGGCTGACCCGACAGTAACAATCGCAGAGGTGCTCCCCTTATGCCCTAGCCGAATTAACAGGAACGTAGGGCATAAATACAAGAGCCAGGCAACCCAACTTGGCCAAAACTTAAGTCATATCAATGCATATAATGGCGAAGAAAAGGTAGATGCGGAAGAATAACACATGTGTGGGGCATAAAGCCCAGAAATATAATTAAGCTTCTGTGTAAGAAGCCCCCAGGTATAATGAGCGCGGTTAGCGCATCTTTAGTGTGCAAGCGAGGCACAAGTTGGCCCTTGAAGGCCTTGAGAAAGAATAAAAGAAAGAAAGAGAAAAAAGACAGATAATGTATATGCAAAAAATGGACAAAGGAAGGAGACGAACATAGAGTCCGACGCTAGGCGTAGAATCTTCGGAGCCTGGCTGCATTCCATGGGTTCGGCTCAAGTCGATTATTCGATGCATCCCGCAGACGGTACGCTCCACCGGTCAGAACTTGGTCAATAATGAAGGGACCTTCCAATTTGGGGTCGAGCTTGGTCTTTTTCTTCTTCGGCAGGCATAGAACTAACTCGCCAACATTATAAGTTTTGGCCCGTACTTCTCTGCTTTGGTATCTGCGAGCATGTTGCTGATAGAATGCAGAACGGGCTTTTGCCACGTCGCGCACCTCCTCCAGGGTGTCCAGACTATCCTGCCGATCGAGCTCGGCTTCTCTTTCTTCGTACATGCGCACTCGAGGTGAGTCATGAATTATGTCGCAGGGCAGAACTGCCTCTGTGCCGTACACCATAAAGAAGGGTCTATAACCAGTAGTATGATTCGACGTGCTCCGCAGCCCCCAGAGTACGGAGTTGAGCTCCTCTACCCAGTGCGTGTTAGACTCCTTTAAGGACCGCACTAATCTGGGTTTAATGTTGCTCATGATAAGACCATTTGCTCTCTCGACTTGGCCGTTGGTTTGTGGGTGATAGACGGAAGCATAATCGAGCTTGATGCCCATGTTGCTGCAGCAGAGTTCTACCTCATCGTCCGTGAAGTTTGTGTCGTTGTCAGTGATGATGCTGTGGGGGACACCATAACGGTGTACAACCCCGGATACGAAGTCTATCACCGGTTCGGATTCGACTGTTTTAACAGGTTTGGCTTCTATCCATTTGGTGAATTTATCCACCATGACCAGTAAGTATTTTTTCTTATGGGTTCCCCCTTTAAGGGGTCCAACCATGTCAAGCCCCTAGACCGCGAAGGTCCAGGTAATGGGGATTGTTTGGAGAGCGGTGGGTGGCATGTGGCTTTGGTTTGCAAAAAGCTGGCAACCGACGCAGCGTTGGACCAAGTCCTGTGCGTCTGCCCGGGCCGTCGGCCAATAAAAACCTGTACGGAAGACCTTGCTTACAAGGGCCCGGGCTGCGGCGTGGTGGCCGCCGAGTTTGGCATGAATTTCTGCCAAAAGCTTCCGCCCTTCCTCTTCGGAGATGCACCTTTGAAGGACTCCGGTAGTGCTTTTTTTATACAGCTCTCCCCCGTGGACCCTACAGGCTTTAGATCGCTGCACTATGTAGCGTGCCTCATTTTGGTCCTCAGGAAGTTCCTACCTAGTTAGGTAGGCCAAGAATGGTTCTGTCCACGGGGCAATGAAGACCATTATAATGTGGGCTGAAGGTGTTATTTCGGTGGCAGAGCCTCCGATTATGTCAGAGTGTTCGGTATCGGGCATTTTGGTCGGGTCCGGACTATTGTTATCGGTGTCCCCTTCCCATACCACGGATGGCTTAAACAGCCTCTCCAAAAAGATGTTGGATGGACCGCATCGCGTTTTGCGCCGATGCGGGCGAGGATATCCGCCGCCTGATTGTTTTCCCGAGCCACATGGTGAAATTCGAGCCCCTCGAACCGAGCTGACATCTTTAGGACGGCGTTTCGATAGGCCGCCATCTTCGGATCCTTGGCATCGAAGTCTCCATTTATTTGGGATATTGCGAGGTTCGAATCCCCACGCACCTCCAGGCGATGAATGCCCATGGAAACTGCCATCCGAAGACCATGCAGCATGGCTTCTTATTCGGCTGCGTTGTTGGAGTCTGTATACAGTATCTGCAACACGTATTGAACTATATCTCCGGTTGGGGACATCAGGACGACGCCAGCCCCCAGACCAGCCATCATTCTGGAGCCATCGAAGTGCATGATCCAATTGGAGTATGCGCTGTACTCTTTAGGGAGTTCGGCTTCCGTCCATTCGGCGACAAAGTCGGCCAATACTTGCGATTTAATGGCTCGCCGTGGTTTGTATGTTATGTCGAACGGGTGGAGCTCAATGGCCCATTTGGCAATCCGGCCCATGGCATCGCGGTTGTTTATAATATCATTAAGTGGCCCTTCCGAGGCTACTGTAATCGAACACTCTTGAAAGTAGTGTCGCAGCTTTCGGGATGCCATGAATACCGCATAGGCTATCTTTTGATAATGTGGGTACCGTGATTTGCATGGAGTGAGGACAGTGGATACATAATACACCGGCTTTTGAAGAGGGAATTTATGTCCGTCCGCTTATCATTCGACGACAAGCACTGTGCTTACAACCTCATGAGTTGTCGCAATGTATAACAACATTGGTTCGCCAATGTTTGGCGCGGCCAAGATTGGGTTGGTTGCCAGTATTGCTTTTATTTCTTCCAATCCGGCTGTGGCAGCGTCCGTCCACTCGAAGTGTTCGGTGGGCCGAAGGAGGCGATAAAGGGGTAATGCCTTTTGTCCTAAGCGGGAGATAAAGCGGCTTAGAGCCGCCACACATCCATTTAATTTCTGGATTTGTTTGAGGCCTGTTGGGGTAGCCAACTGTGACAAAGCTCGGATTTTGGCCGGATTAGCTTCAATCCCTCTACTGGAGACGATGAAGCCCAGGAGCTTTCCGGCTGGTACGCTGAAAACACTTTTTTCCGGATTGAGCTTGATGTCGTATGTTCGGAGGTTGTCGAATGTGAGCTTCAAGTCGTCTATTAGAGAGTCGACGTGTTTGGTTTTGACGACCACATCATCTACGTATGCCTCTACTGTTTTGCTGATCTGTTTCTTTAGACATGTCTGAATCATGCTCTGGTATGTTGCGTCGGCGTGTTTGAGCCCAAAAGGCATTGTGTTGAAACAGAAGGGGTCGTATGGTGTGATAAATGCCGTTGCGGCTTGGTCGGACTCCGCCATCTTGATTTGGTGGTAGCCGGAGTATGCGTCGAGGAAACACAATGACTCGTGTCCTGCGATAGCATCGATATTTGACCAATGCGGGGGAGGGGGAAGGGATCCTTTGGGCAAGCCTTGTTGAGGTCCTTGAAATCGACACATAGGCACCAGGATTTGTCCTTCTTTGGTACCATCACCAGGTTTGCTAGCCAGTCCGGGTGTTTTATTTCTCTAATGAATCCGGCCTCCAATAACTTGGCTAGTTCCTCTCCCATAGCCTGTCTCTTAGGTTCAGAGAAACACCAAAGAGCCTGCTTGACTGGCCTGAATCCCTTTAGGATATTGAGGCTGTGCTCGGCTAGCCTGCGTGGGATTCCTGGCATGTCTGAGGGGTGCCAGGCGAATATGTCCCAATTCTCGCGCAGGAACTCTCGTAGTGCGGCATCGACAGCGGGGTTTAACTGTGCCCCGATGGAGGCTGTTTTTGTAGGGTCCGTTGGGTGGACTTGGAATTTGACTATTTCATCCGCTGGCTTAAAAGAGGCGGACTTGGATCTCTTGTCAAGTATCACGTCGTCCCTGTCCACTGTGGAGCGTAGCGCAGTTAATTCCTCGGCCGAAAGGGCTTTGAATAATGCCTTGAGGGCCAATGCGGCTGTTTTGTTTTCGGCGCGAAGTGCTGTGTCCGGATCACTAGCGAGAGTGATGATTCCATTGGGCCCGGGCATTTTGAGCTTCATGTACCCATAATGGGGTATGGCTTGGAAGATCGTGAACGCCTCCCGTCCTAAAAGGGTGTGGTATCCACTGCTGAACGGGGCCACTTGGAATGTAATTTCTTCGGACCTATAGTTCTCCGGCGTGCCGAATACCACATCTAGTGTGATTTTCCCAGCACAGCATGCTTCCCGACTGGGGATGATTCCTCTGAAGGTTGTGCTGCTTTGCTCAATGCGGTTCCAGTCTATTTCCATTTTTTGAAGAGTTTCCTCATAGATGAGGTTTAATCCACTGCCGCCGTCCATGAGTACTTTGGTGAGTCGAAAGCCGTCCACAATTGGACTGAGGACCAGTGCAGCTGGTGCTCGGGCTGTTCAGAATTTAGGTTCGTCACTGGCATTGAAGGTAATAGCCGTGTCACTCCATGGATTCATTGCTGCCACGTGGCAGATTTTGGTGAGGCTGCGGAGTGTTCGCTTGCGCCTACTATTTGATGCAAAGGTTTCAAAGACTGTTGATACTGTATTGTTATCCACGGGATAGTGCTCTGTGGCATTTGGGATGAGAAGATCCTCACCATTTTTGGCCACCTGCTGGAGTATCCAACATGCTCTAAGGCTATGTGTTGGTATGGTATCCGCTGTACTATGAATTTTGCAGGGTCCGTTAAGCCATCCCTCCAATACGGTTCTATGCCTTGTAGAGGGTTTTTGTTTCTTTGTAACTAACCCGGGTGTCTTATGATAGTGCACCCTTTTACTTCGGACTGGGTGTATATTCCGAGCCGGATAATCCCAAAATTTCATTTCGGTTTTCCAAGCGCTTTCCATCGCACACTACTTTCGTATTATGGATGCCAAGTCAGCGAAGCGTGATATGTCACAGTGAATTAAGGCGTTAAGGATTCCCTTGTCCGTGCAATTATTGCAGAAAAATGAGACTGCGTCTTCCTGGCGACAGTCCTTAACCTTGTTCATCACAAGGAGGAATCTGGCCCAATAATGATGTACTGTTTCATGGGGCTCTTGCCTGATGTGGGAAAGATTGTTTATGTCTGGGTGGGTGGATTTGAGTCCGAACCCCTACCCGATTTGAGACCTAGGGGCCGACGAGTTTCCAATCTTGGAAGTTCGGATTCCGGAGTGTTGCCCGATAAGTCTGGCCCGCTGCCTGACTCTAAGTTCAGGGCTTGGATGATGTCCTCCCATAAACGGGTACCCGGCTCGGAGATCTCAGGAATCCAGACATAGTTAGTCCTCAAGATAGAGGAAGAATCGCCGCATTGTTCCACCACCATCGCGATATGATGGGTGACCGGTGGAGAATTAATCTCCCTTTGATCCGGTTTAAGCCCAATCCGATCATAGTATGTAGTGACTCCCAAGGTGGCGATACGATCCAAGAGCTTGTTTAGGGAAGAGAGCTCCATTGGATCCATCTGCTCGCGAATTCCGAGCCGACGTGGAGGCTGTTTTTGATGACCCGAGAGGCCATCATCGGTGCAACGGCCGAACAGGCGGTCATGATGAAACTGCCATGCTGGAGAGTTTGGCCGACAGCCAGGGCTCCCCCGGCGGTAATGTTGTTTTTAACAACGAGACGAGGCATCCTTCCTTATGGTGACGGCACAGTGGAACTCTCAATGAAAGCACCAATGTCGGTGTCAAAACCGGCGGATCTCGGGTAGGGGGTCCCGAACTGTGCGTCTAAGGCGGATGGTAACAGGAGGCAGGGGACACGATGTTTTACCCAGGTTCGGGCCCTCTTGATGGAGGTAAAACCCTACGTCCTGCTTGATTATTCTTGATAATATGAGTAGTACAAGAGTTGATCTACCACGAGATCAGAGAGGCTAAACCCTAGAAGCTAGCCTATGGTATGATTGTATGTTGTCCTACGGACTAAAACCCTCTGGTTTATATAGACACCAGAGGGGGATAGGGTTACACAAGGTTGGTTACAAAGGAGGATATATACATATCCGTATTGCCTAGCTTGCCTTCCACGCCAAGTAGAATCCCACCCGGACACGGGACGAAGTCTTCAATCTTGTATCTTCATAGTCCAACAGTCCGGCCAAAGGATATAATCCGGCTATCCGGATACCCCATAATCCAGGACTCCCTCAACAATATTTGATTCTTCTCTAAAATCTTTTATGTATGATTGGTTATCTTTGCAAGTCTCTTCAAATTATCAGTTTGGTTTGGCCTGCTAGATTGATCTTTCTTGCAATGGGAGAAGTGCTTAGCTTTGGGTTCAATCTTGCGGTGCTCGATCCAAGTAACAGAAAGGAAAATGACACGTATTGTATTGTTGCCATCGAGGATAAAAAGATGGGGTTTATATCATATTGCTTGAGTTTATCCCTCTACATCATGTCATATTACCTAATGCGTTACTCTGTTCTTATGAACTTAATACTCTAGATGCATGCTGGATAGCGGTCGATGTGTGGAGTAATAGTAGTAGATGCAGGCAGTAGTCGGTCTACTTGTCACGGACGTGATGCCTATATATATGATCATGCCTAGATATTCTGATAATTATTCGCTTTTCTATCAATTGCTCGACAGTAATTTGTTCACCCACCGTAATACTTATGCTATCTTGAGAGAAGCCACTAGTGAAACCTATGGTCCCCGGGTCTATTCTCCATCATATTAATCTTTCGTCAACAAGCTATTTCTATTACCTTTTATTTTGCAATCTTCACTTTTAATCTTTATCATTAAAATAACAAAAATATTATTTTATCATCTCTATCAGATCTCACTCTCGTAAGTGACTGTGAAGGGATTGACAACCCCTTTATCGCGTTGGTTGCAAGGTTCTTATTTGTTTGTGTAGGTACGAGGGACTTGCGTGTGGCCTCCTACTAGATTGATACCTTGGTTCTCAAAAACTGAGGGAAATACTTATGCTACTTTGCTGCATCACCCTTTCCTCTTTAAGGGAAAACCAACGCAGTGCTCGAGAGGTAGCAGGACTCCTAACAACATTCGATCACCAAAATCACATAACTCATATAACAGTATATCGTCAACAAACGTTAAGCGTGAGGACCATACGGGTTTGAGAACTATGTAGACATGACCGAGACAGCTCTCTGGTCAATAACCAATAGCAGAACCTGGATGCCCGTATTGGCTCCTACATATTGTACGGAGATCTTTATCGGTCGAACCGTTATGACAACATACGTAATTCCCTTTGTCCATCGGTATGTTACTTGCCCAAGATTCGATCGTCGGTATCTTCATACCTAGTTCAATCTCGTTATTGGCATGCCTCTTTACTCGTTCCATAATACATCACCTAGTGACCAACTCCTTAGTCATTTTCTTGCAAGCTTATGATGTGTATTACCGAGAGGGCCCAGAGATACCTCTCCGATACTCGCAATGACAAATCCTAATCTCGATCTATGCCAACCCAACAAACACCTTCAGAGATACCTGTAGAGCATCTTTACGATCACCTAGTTACATTGTGACGTTTCATAGCACACAAGGCATTCCTTCGATATCCGGGAGTTGCATAATCTCATAGTCGAAGGAATATTTATTTGACATGAAGAAAGCAATAGCAATAAACTGAATGATCAATATGCTAAGCTAATGGATGGGTCTTGTCCGTGACATCATTCTCCTAATCATGTGATCCCGTTATCAAATGACAACACATGTCTATGGTTAGGAAACCTTAACCATCTTTGATCAACGAGCTAGTCTAGTAGAGGCTTACTAGGGACATGGTATTTGTTTATGTATTCACACTATTTAGGTTTCTGATCAATATGGTTCTAGCATGAATAATAAATCTTTATCATGAATAAGGAAATATACAATAACAACTTTATTATTGCCTCTAGGGCATATTTCCTTCACTTATATCCAAGAAAAACACACTTCTTGGAGCGGAGCTCAAGCTTACGGCTATTATAGGGACGTAGATGTGGCCAACAAGCACACCCAAATACCTTTAAAAAAGTGTAATCAGGAACTTCATTAAGGAGGACTTCAAGAGGAGTTTTCAAATTAAGCACGCGCGTAGGAAGACGGTTGATTTAAGAAAACATGCTGTAAGGAAGGCATCACTCCAAAAACGAAAAGGAACTGAAGCGTGAGCTAGCAAGGTTAGACCAGTTTCAACAACATGGCGGTTTTTGCGTTCAACATCACCGTTTTGCTGATGTGTATGAGGACAAGACACACGATGAGAAATCCTAAACTTCTGAAAAAAATGTTGAGATTGTGATATTCTTCCCCCCAGTCTGACTAAACACGTATAATTTTATGCTTTAGAAGGCGTTCAATGTGTGTTTGAAACTGAATGAATATATAGAACACATCAAACTTCCGCTTAAGAAGATAAAGACATGTAAATCGACTATAAGCATCAATGAATCTGACATAATAGTTACGACCACTAACAGAGGTTTGGGCAGGGACCCATACATCAGAAAACACAATCTCTATAGAATTGTTGACAACTCGACTCGACGAAGAAAACAGAAGTTGATGACTCTTGCCATGTTGACAGGAATCACACACTGCTATTTCTTTATCACTAGACACCACTGGATGTTCATGATGATGAAGAACATGACACACTATTGGAGTAGCCGGATGCCCAAGGACAGAATGCCACTGAGACGATGAAACACGAACCCCACTGAAGACTTGAGACATGTGTGGCACATCCAGAGAGTAAAGACCACCACGATAGCGACCTCTAAGAAGGACGTCCCATGTGACTCGGTCCTTAATAAAATATAGAATGGGTGAAATTCAATAGACATTGTTATCATAAGTAAGTCGAGACAAGAGATTACGGGTGACAATTGGAACTTGGAGAACTTTGGAGAGTTGAAGTTGGCGAGATGTAGATGTGGGAATAGAAGATTGACCAATATGAGAGATATGCATACCTGACCCGTATGCTGTATGAATCTTATCATGGCCCTGGTAGGGCTCATATGCACCAAGCTTGCTGAGCTCACTCGTTAGATGATTTGTAGCACCGGTGTCCATGTACTAGCTAGGATCAATCGGGTAGGAAGGTGTGAGACCTTGTGTCACCATGGCTACTTGACGCTCATTATTGCGCCCATCATCGCCTATCCAAGGAAGTCACGCTTGAAGCTTTTGTGGCAGCGGGACACGAGGTGACCAAGGATGCCACACAGCTGACAAGGGGGACGGTTGCCTTAGTTTCCACACATCGGGCAGTCCGAGCAAGAGTAGCCCCCTGACTCCCTTGGCGACCACCATTGGTGCCATTGGAGGCTGGCTCTTGTTGCTGTGGTGGCGAAGAGAGAAGGGGTAGCTTGCCGGTGGAGCGATTGTTCGAACGAGCACCAGAGTTGGAGCGAGAGCCGCCTCGGTATGCTGCATTGGCAGAGGAAGTGTCGTGGTAGACCTCTGCAGCCCGATGAGTCTCGATGCGTTGCTCCATCCCAACAAGACGAGCATAGAGATCACAAGGGGCGATCGGTTTCTCAAGACCGTGAACCACCACAATAAGAGAGTCATAGTCATTGTCGAGGCCTTTGAGGACATACGAGGTAAATACCTCGTCGCCGAGTGGTTCGCCGATGGAAGTGAGTGTGTCAGCAAGGGACTTGATCTTATTGAAATAGGCTGAGGAATAAAGATCACGTTTCTTCAAGTCCTGAAGTTGGCCACAAATCGCCACAGAGCACGCCGTTGACTGAGATGAAAAACTCCCATCAAGGATAGACCATGCAACATGCAATGTGGTAGCAAAGAGAACCATGCCGGGGACATGCAGCTTCGGTGAGAGATGACCGGATGGTTGAGCGAATCGCTTGATCTTGGGCAATCCAGACACGGTACACCGGGTTGAGCACCGAGACAGGAGCATCGACAGATGTAGTCCGCGAGAGGAATTGCACAGGGCACGACAATGTCCCATCAACAAAACCCTCAAGGTAATGTCTATGAAGAAGAGGCACGAGTTGCGCATGCCGACAGAGGTAATTGTCCGCCGAGAGCTTGACGATGACGAGATGGCCGAAGTGGAACGGTGGCGGCATTGGCACCTCGACCATCGGTTGAATGTCGACACCACGATGAGCCGAAACAGGCATGGGAGGCTGCCCAGTTGCAACAAGGGCAGAGGTGGCCCCATTGGTGAAGAACGGCGATGCAGCCGTGCTGGAAAAGCCCGCGTGCATGCTGGTGAAGTACGGCGGGGTGCCCGCTTGCGTGCTGGTGAAGAAGGTCGGGCCACCCGCCTACATGCTGTTGGTCGGGGTGCTTGCCTGCCTGCCCGCCTGCATGCTGTGCATCGGGGCGGCTGCGTGCGTGCCCGACTACATGCTGGTATAGAGGTCAGGCGCAACCTTATGGATATCGGGGAAGAAGCGGGGCGCACCGGATTGCATGTTGCCGAAGATAGCTGACGTACCCGACTGATTCGAGTAGATTGAACCGACAGCTATGGTTCCGATGGATCCGGCGGTGGAGACACCGGCGAGGAGTGTAGACAAGGTTCAGGGCAAGGTGAAGCTTGCGGAGGAGGTAGTGGAAGACATCGCAGCGGTGGCGGTGGCAACGACAACGACGACGGCTGCAGAAAGCGGAGGCATGGATAGAACGACCTAATCCGATACCATGTTAGGTTTAGGAGATTTAGGAAAGAATAGCTCAGCCCTGTACGGGTGGCTTTGCATGTATATATAAGAGTCCCATGTAGAATAACAAGGTATACACAATACGTATAAAACTACAACTCTAACCATTCATCAACACCCCATTGCATGATCCAATTATGCAGAATACAACAAGAAAGAACAAACTTAACCTAAGTGGGGAAAGTGTGGAATGGCTTCTGATCTAGGATATTAAACCTGTTCTTCAGAGCTCCAAAGGCCCTCTCACTAGTAACTCTAAGGCCGAAGTCTCTGAGATTGAACAGCTCATGTGGAGTCCTAGGATAGTTCCAATCAGCGAACTCGTTCAAATGGTACCTGGTTTTCCTAAAGGGTGGAAGAATACCTTGTCGATATGCATAGCCAACATCTCCTAGGTAGAACTTGCATCAGATTTGTTGATGCCACCAGGATGACTTATGTTGTCACTGAGAATGTTAACATCATGTGCTGATCCTTCCCAACTAGCTAGCACATAGGTGAACTTCATATCAAAGTCAACAACAGCAAGCACATTTTGGCTTGTGCAGTGCTTCCTCCCCCTGTATCCTGCAGATTGTGACTGGGCACTCTGGTAGTGACATGAGTACCATCTATTACCCCAATGCAATCCTGGAATGGCAAGTGAAGATTGTGTTAGTGCTCACCTTGAACAATACAAGCATATTAAGCCATGAAGCACATATTATCAGTGCTTACCTTGAAGTATGGATACCATCCTGGGCTAGTGCGAATATTGGTAGGAGTCCGATTGGTGACTTGAGCATCTCTCCTTTGAGCTTCCCAACAACATAGAGCACTTGCTTGAAGTACCTTTAGATGATCTCCATTGATCTTCTGAACGTGGTGTGTATAACCCTGAACCTCTGCTTATGGCCAACAACATGGAGGAACATGGCCACTTGCTTTTCCACACTGGTGTGGATGCTATCTCATAGCGCCCCCTGCTCCTAAAGGTCTGTACAAGTCTGGCAAATGTACTCTTTTCATTCGAAGCATTCACATGGCCTATGTGTCGTTGTAGTTGTAGATGTAGTTCAGATTGGCGCTCCTATCCCGCTCTCACATAAACATTGGAGCATATAACACATGACAGGTCTCACACCACGAAAAACAACTCTCCTGTGCATGAACATGGCCCATGCTTGAATCACAACAATCACTACTGCTATCTGAACTACCAGCCTCATCCATGCATCCATAACCTAGTCGACATCGAGGGTCCGTTGAGCATGGGGAAATCGATCCTACCAACAGACCTAACATACGAGAGAGGGGGTGTTGCTTACCGGTGATACGTCTCCAATGTATCTATAATTTTTCATTGTTCCATCCTATTATATTATCTGTTTTGGATGTTTAATGGGCTTTAATATGCTCTTTTATATTATTTTTGGGACTAACCTATTAACTGGAGGCCCAGTGCCATTTTCTGTTTTTTTTGCCTATTTCAGTGTTTCGTAGAAAAGGAATATCAAACAGAATCCAAACGAAACGAAACCTTCGCGAGGATCTTTCTTGGAACAAACGCAAACCAGGAGACTTGGAGTGGAAGTCTGGAAGTCCGTGAGGCGGCCACGAGATAGGAGTGTGCGCCCTCACCCTCGTGGGCCCCATGGAGCTCCACCGACATACTTCTTTCGCCTATATATACTCTTATACCCTAAAAACATCAAGGGGAGCCACAAAACCACTTTTCCACCGCCGCAACCTTCTGTACCCATGATATCCCATCTCGGGCCTTTTTCGGCGATCTGCCGGAGGGGGATTCGATCACGGAGGGCTTCTACATCAACACCATAGCCTCTCCGATGATGTGTGAGTAGTTTACCATAGACCTTCGGGTCCATAGTTATTAGCTAGATGGCTTCTTCTCTCTCTTTGGTTCTCAATACAAAGTTCTCCTCGATGTTCTTCAAGATCTATTCGATGTAATACTTTTTTGCGGTGTGTTTGCCGAGATCTGATGAATTGTGGATTTATGATCAAGTTTATCTATGAATAATATTTGGTTCTTCTCTGAATTCTTATATGCATGATTTGATATGTTTGCAAGTCTCTTTGAATTATCGGTTTAGTTTGGCCTACTAGATTGATCTTTCTTGCAATGGGAGAAGTGCTTAGCTTTGGGTTCAATCTTGCGGTGTCCTTTCCCAGTGACAGTAGGGGCAGCAAGGCACGTATTGTATTGTTGCCATCGAGGATAAAAAGATGGGGTTTATATCATATTGCTTGAGTTTATCCCTCTACATCATGTCATCTTGCTTAAAGTGTTACTCTGTTCTTATGAACTGGATAGTGGTCGATGTGTGGAGTAATAGTAGTAGATTCAGAATCGTTTCGGTCTACTTAACACGGACGTGATGCCTATATTCATAATCATTGCCTAGATATTCTCATAAATATGCGCTCTTTTATCAATTGCTCGGCAGTAATTTGTTCACCCACTGTAATACATGCTATCATGAGAGAAGCCACTAGTGAAACCTATGGCCCTGGGTCTCTTTCTTATTATATTTCATCTATTTTTATTTATATCGCATCTCGTTTACTATTTTGCATCTTTACGTTCCAATCTATACAACAACAAAAAATACCAAAAATATTTATCTTACTATCTTTACCAGATCTCACTTTTGCAAGTGACCGTGAAGGGATTGACAACCCCTTTATCGCGTTGGTTGCGAGGTTCTTGATTGTTTGTGCAGGTACTAGGTGACTTGCGTGTTATCTCCTACTGGATTGATACCTTGGTTCTAAAACATTGAGGGAAATACTTACGTTACTTTGCTGCATCACCCTTTCCTCTTCAAGGGAAAACCAACGCATGCTCAAGAGGTAGCAAGAAGGATTTCTGGCGCCGTTGCTGGGGAGATCTACGCTCAAGTCAATACATACGAAGTACCCATCATAAACTCTTCTCCCTCGCATTACATTATTTGCCATTTGCCTCTCGTTTTCCTTTCCCCCACTTCACCTTTGCTGTTTTATTCGCCCCTTTTCCGTTCGTCTCTTTTCGCTTGCCTCTTGTGTGTCTGTGTGTTAGATCGTTTGTTTTGCCGTCATGGCTAGCCCTTTCTCCCCTCCTTTGTCTCCCGATTTTGAAGTTGTTCACTTCAAACAAAGATAAGGAGAAAACCTAAAATATTCTTGGTATAGGATGATAGAATCCTATCGTAGTTGCACTATAGAGGGAGATTTCAAGATTTTACTTCATAATTTTTATGTTGGGCTAACCATATCCAATAGATAACTCTTGGATTTTGCCTCTAAAGGGAATTTATTGAAATTGATCTCAATATTGCTTATGAGATTATAGTGGGAATAGTAGGAGTACTTCTCCCACAAAAGGAACTACATCTTACTCAAGAATGAACCCAAGTTTTAGAGAAATTATGCGAATTGCAAAAATCTATTGAGCCTCTTAAAAATGTTGTCGGGAACCTTCACCATATAAATACGTTGATCACTCTTTGCAATAAGTGGTTGGATGCTCTAGATCTAAAAATCTCCGAGCATGAAGGGAAACGTAAGGAACCTCCCGGATCCGAGCATAACTCCATTAAAAAGATAAATACCAAAGATGACAATACCTAGATCTATTCTTGCTTTTACGCCTAGCTAGGGGCGTTAAACGATAGCGCTTGTTGGGAGGCAACCCAATTTTATTTTTGTTCTTTACTTTTTGTTCCTGTTTAGTAATAAATAATTTATCTAGCCTCTGTTATGATTGTGTTTTTTATGTTTTAATTAGTGTTTGTGCCAAGTAAAGCCTTTAGGATCTTCTTGGGTGATTGTTGTTTGATCTTGCTCAAAAAACCCAGAAAGTATGTGCTCACGAAGATAATTTTATTTTTTACCAGAGAGCGATAAAATATCAATTCCAACTGCAGTAGATCAATATACAAATTATTTAGGTCTTCCTAACTTTTCAGAATTTTTGGAGTTACAGAAGTATTCGAAACCTCCAGATTGCTACAGACTGTTCTGTTTTGACAAATTCTGTTTTTCGTGTGTTGTTTGCCAATTTTGATGAATCTATGGCTAGTATCTGGGGGTACGAACCACAGAGAAGTTGGAATACAGTAGGTTTAACACCAATATAAATAAATAATGAGTTAATTACAGTACATTAAAGTTGTGGTTTATTTTCTTATACTAACGGAGCTCATGAGATTTTCTGTTAAGTTTTGTGTTGTGAAGTTTTCAAATTTTGGGTAAAGATTTGATGGATTTTGGAACAAGGAGTGGCAAGAGCCTAATATTGGGGATGCCCAAGGCACCCCAAGTTAAAATTCAAGGAAAACAAAAATCCTAAGCATGGGGATGCCCCAGAAGGCATCCTTTCTTTCGTCTTCGTCTATCGGTAACTTTACTTGAGGCTATATTTTTATTCACCACATGATATGTGTTTTGCTTGGAGTGTCTTGTATGATTTGAGTCTTTGATTTTTAGTTTACCACAATCATCCTTGCTGTACACAACTTTTGGGAGTGAATCGGAATTTATTAGAGTACTCTATGTGCTTCACTTATATCTTTTGAGCTAGATAATTTTGCTCTAGTGCTTCACTTATATCTTTTTAGAGCACGGTGGTGGTTTTATTTTATAGAAATTATTGATCTCTCATGCTTCACTTATATTATTTTGAGAGTATTTTAGAACAACATGGTAATTTGCTTTGGTTATAAAATTAGTCCTAATATGATGGGCATCCAAGATGGGTATAATAAAAATTTTCATATAGAGTGCATTAAAAACTATGAGAAGTTTGATACTTGATAATTGTTTTGAGATATAAAGATGCTGATATTGGAGTCATGCTAGTTGAGTAATTGTGAAATTGAGAAATACTTGTGTCGTGGTTTGCATGTCCCATAGCATGCACGTATGGTAACCGTTGTGCGGCAAATTTGAAGCATGAGGTGTTCTTTGATTGCCTTCCTTATGAGTGGCGGTTGGGGACGAGCGATGGTCTTTTCTTACCAATCTATCCCCCTAGGAGCATGCGCGTAGTGCTTGCTTTTGACGACTTGTAGATTTTTGCAATAAGTATGTGAGTTCTTTATGACTAATGTTGAGTCCATGGATTATACGCACTCTCACCCTACCACCATTGTTAGCCTCTCTTATGCCGCGCAACTTTCGCTGGTACCATAAACCCATCATTTACCTTCCTCAAAATAGCCACCATACCTACCTATTATGGCATTTCCATAGCCATTCCGAGATATATTGCCATTGAACTTTCCACCATTCCGTTTATTATGACACGCTTCATCATAGTCATATTGCTTTTCATGATCATGTAGTTGACATCGTATTTGTGGCATGGCCACCATTCATAAGTTTTTATACATGTAAATCTTGATTTATTGCACATCCCGGTACACCGTTGGAGGCATTCACATAGAGTCATATTTTGTTCTAAGTATCGAGTTGTAATTCTTGAGTTGTAAGTTAATAAAAGTGTGATGATCTTCATTATTAGAGCATTGTCCCTTGTGAGGAAAGGATGATGGAGACTATGATTCCCCCACAAGTCGGGATGAGACTCTGGATGAAAAAAAGAGGCCATAAAAAGGCCCAAACAAAAAAATGAGAGAAAAAGAGAGAAGGGGCAATGTTACTATCCTTTTTCCACACTTGTGCTTCAAAGTAGCACCATGATCTTCATGATAGAGAGTCTCTTATGTTGTCACTTTCATATACTAGTGGGAATTTTTCATTATAGAACTTGGCTTGTATATTCCAATTATGGGCTTCCTCAAATTTCCCTAGGTCTTCGTGAGCAAGCAAGTTGGATGCACACCCACTCAGTTACTTTTGTTGAGCTTTCATACACTTATAGATCTAGTGCATCCGTTGCATGGCAATCCCTACTCACTCACATTGATATCTATCGATGGGCATCTCCATAGCCCATTGATACGCCTAGTTGATGTGAGACTATCTTACTCCTTTTGTCTTCTCCACAACCACCATTCCATTCCACCTATAGTGCTATGTCCATGGCTCGCGCTCATATATTGCGTGAAAGTTGAAAAAGTTTGAGAATGCTAAAGTATGAAACAATTGCTTGGCTTGTCATCGGGGTTGTGCATGATGGGAGCATTTTGTGTGACAAAAATGAAGCATGGACAAACTATATGATTTTGTAGGGATGAGCTTTCTTTGGTTATGTTATTTTGAGAATACATTATTGCTTGGTTAGTATGCTTGAAGTATTATTATTTTATGTCAATATTAAACTTTTGTCTTGAATCTTTCGGATCTGAACATTCATGCCACAATAAAGAAAATTGCATTGAAATTATGTTAGGTAGCATTCCACATGAAAAATTCTGTTTTTTTCATTTACCTACTCAAGGACGAGCATGAATTAAGCTTGGGCATGCTTGATACGTCTCCAACGTCTCTATAATTTTTTATTGTTCCATGCTATTATATTATCTGTTTTGGATGTTTAATGGGCTTTAATATGCTCTTTTATATTATTTTTGGGACTAACCTATTAACTGGAGGCCCAGTGCCATTTTCTATTTTTTTGCCTATTTCAGTGTTTCGTAGAAAAGGAATATCAAACAGAATCCAAGCGGAACGAAACCTTCGCGAGGATATTTCTTGGAACAAACGCAAACCAGGAGACTTGGAGTGGAAGTCTGGAAGTCCGCGAGGCGGCCACGAGATAGGAGGGCGCGCCCCCACCCTCGTGGGCCCCATGGAGCTCCACTGACATACTTCTTTCGCCTATATATACCCTTATACCCTAAAAACATCAAGGGGAGCCACGAAACCACTTTTCCACTGCCGCAACCTTCTATACCCATGATATCCCATCTCGGGCCTTTTCCGGCGATCTGCCGGAGGGGGATTCGATCAGGAGGGCTTCTACATCAACACCATAGCCTCTCCGATGATGTGTGAGTAGTTTACCACAGACCTTCGGGTCCATAGTTATTAGCTAGATGGCTTCTTCTCTCTCTTTGGTTCTCAATACAAAGTTCTCCTTGATGTTCTTCGAGATCTATTCGATGTAATACTTTTTTGTGGTGTGTTTGCTGAGATCTGATGAATTGTGGATTTATGATCAAGTTTATCTATTAGTAATATTTGGTTCTTCTCTGAATTCTTATATGCATGATTTGATATGTTTGCAAGTCTCTTTGAATTATCGGTTTAGTTTGGCCTACTAGATTGATCTTTCTTGCAATGGGAGAAGTGCTTAGCTTTGCGTTCAATCTTGCGGTGTCCTTTCCCAGTGACAATAGGGGCAGCAAGGCACGTATTGTATTGTTGCCATCGAGGATAAAAATATGGGGTTTATATCATATTGCTTGAGTTTATCCCTCTACATCATGTCATCTTGCTTAAAGTGTTACTCTGTTCTTATGAACTTAATACTCTAGATGCATGCTAGATAGTGGTCGATGTGTGGAGTAATAGTAGTAGATTCAGAATCGTTTCGGTCTACTTAACACGGACGTGATGCCTATATTCATAATCATTGCCTAGATATTCTCATAACTATGCGCTCTTCTATCAATTGCTCGGCAGTAATTTGTTCACCCATTGTAATACATGCTATCATGAGAGAAGCCACTAGTGAAACTTATGGCCCCCGGGTCTCTTTCTTATTATATTGCATCTATTTTTATTTACATCACATCTCATTTACTATTTTGCAATCTTTGCTTTCCAATCTATACAACAAAAAATACCAAAAATATTTATCTTACTATCTTTATCATATCTCACTTTCGCAAGTGACCATGAAGGGATTGACAACCCCATTATCGCTTTGGTTGCGAGGTTCTTGATTGTTTGTGCAGGTACTAGGTGACTTGCGTGTTATCTCCTACTAGATTGATACCTTGGTTCTAAAAAATTGAGGGAAATACTTATGCTACTTTGCTGCATCACCCTTTCCTCTTCATGGGAAAACCAACGCATCCTCAAGAGGTAGCAACTGACATCGGAGACAAGGACAACGAAGTAGGGGCCATGGCTGAGGCAAGGATGACCCGACGGTGGCCAACAGAAAGGGGAGCACTAGCTCATGCAGCTGGATAGTGCTCTTACCGCGTCCATCACTGCCGCTTGCACAAATCTGAGTCACCACCGTCGCTGGTGGTGAGGCTAGAGGAAGTGGCTGTCCTAGATGTAGTGGTGACCAGGGAATTGGGGGGGGGGGGTGAGGTTAGATTTGGCGTCGTGCCACCACGGGTTCCATCTCCCACCACCCCCTTGTTTTTGGGTTGCTCCCGCGCGGGCGAGATTGTGCCGCACTGAGCCTCGCTCGCTAGAAACTACCGATTTGAGTGTTTCCAGCGAGCCAGGCTCTGGGATGCTTTAAGATTCGTGCTCATGCGAGCCACCCACCCCATATGCAAACAAACACACATTTAGTGGCTCAACTTGGCCTGGTTGTCCCTAATCCGGGCAACCAAACACGCCCCTGATATTTCACAAATCGACATCCACCGAGAGAGGTTTGGGGAGTTTGGACATCCAAGATGATGGACTCCGACAACTCGAACCCACATAAAACCCCTCTGGTGCAGAGCATCCCACGGTCATCCCCATGGACCTACCTTCGTCTCCCTAAGTGCCAAGTGGACCGATGACATGAGCATGCACAAGAGCTCTCGTGAGCGAGGTGACATCTCTCCTCTGGAAACTCCCTTTCCAATCACATGAGTCATGGCTACTACCTCAAACGGAGACACTTTAAATACACATATGCCAAGGAACCAGCCATGGAGAAGCTAAGGAGCAAAGCCGAACGACAGAGGGAGAAGAAGACGAAGACAGAGAAGAAATGGAGCAAGACAGGACTTGCCCAGATGATCCGGACCGCTGCCTGGATGATCCAGACCAAGCCCGGATGATCTGGACCTCCTTCCGGACGATCCGGGTAATGTGCCCGAAGACCAAATCACGCCTTCGAATGAAGCCAGATCATCCGGACCCACCAGGACATTTGGACCCATGACTGCTGCGACGACACAGCCAAACAATCCGGAGGGCCGCCCGGATCATCCAGACCCCTGGGCCCGGTGATAACCAAAAAGTATAGGGGATCAATTGTAGCCTTTCTTGATAAGTAAGAGTGTCGAACCCAATGAGGAGCTAAAGGTAGAATTTATATTCTCTTCAAGTTCTATCGACCATCGATACAACTCTACGCACACTTAACGTTTCCTTTACCTAGAACAAGTATGAAAATATAAGTACTCTGTAGGTGTAATGCTAGAACTACTTTGCAAGAATAAAACTAGGGGTACTTTGTGAGGTAATAAAAGTTAGTTATTTAGTAGAAAGCTTTTTCTAACACGAGAGAAGGATTTTGTCCCTAGGAAATCGATAACTAGACCGGTATTCATTATTGCAATTTTATATGAGGCAGAGGCACAAGCTAACATACTTTCCGTACTTGGATCCTATGCTCTAGCAAGCATCTGCAACTACTAAAGATGATTAAGGTGAAACCCAGCCATAACATTAAGTAACAAGTCCTCTTTACCCCCATATGCAACAACCCCCTTACTCGGGGTATAAACTTCTGTCACTCTCACCACCCACTATAAGCGAATTATGAATGTATTGCAACACCCCACAATGCTAATCCCACACGCTTGCGCGATAGGGAGAGCACCATACGGCAACACCAAAATAAAACATACAACTCAAACCAATCACGATCATCAATCAACCCATAGGACAAAATGAATCTACTCAAACATCATAGGATGGCAACACATCATTGGATAATAATGTGTGGCTAAAGCACCATGTTTAAGTAGAGATTACATTGGGGAGAAGAGGTGTTACACCGCTGCATGGAGGGAGAGAGAGTTGGTGATGACAGCGGCGAAGTTGTTGGTATAGATCATCATCACGGGGAGACTGCCCTGGCGACGTTCCAACGCCACCGGGTGAGAGGGGGGAGAGCCCCCCTCCTCCTTCATCTTCCTTGGCCTCCCCCTCTAGATGGGAGGAGAGTTTACCTTCTGGTCCTTGGTCTCCATGGCTCCGAGAGGGCAGGAGCCCCTCCAAAATTGGATCTCTCTCTCTGTTCTCTTCTGTTTCACATTCCTATTTTCTGGCCCTTCAACGTTTCTTAAATTCCTTGAGATCCGTAAATCCGATTGGGATGAAATTATGAGGGGATTTTTATCTAGAAATTATATTTTCTGCGGCGAAAGAAGGGCACCAACTGCCTTACAAGGGCCCCACAAATCTGCCCGGCGTGACCAGGGTAGGGGGCGCATCGTCAGAGCTTGTGGACCCCTCGAGCATCATCTCGTGTTGATTCTTTTTCTCGAAAATCACATATATTCTAAAAAAAATCTACATAAAGTTTTATCTTGTTTGGACTTTGTTTGATATGATTTTTTGTGAAACAAAAAACATGCAACAAACAGGAACTGACACTGGGCACTGGAACAATATGTTAGTCCAAGAAAATCATATAAATTGTTACCAAAAGTATGTGAAAGTTATAGAATATTAGCATGGAATAATAAAAAATTATAGATACGACGGAGACGTATCGACATCCCCAAGCTTAATTCCTGCTCGTCCTCGAGTAGGTAAATGATAAAAAGATAATTTTTGAAGTGGAATGCTACCTAGCATAATCTTGATCATATATAATCTAATCATGTCATGAATTTTAAGATATGAGTGATTCAAAGCAACATTATATAATTTGATATAAAGACATTAATACTTGGGCATACCAATAAACAATCATGCCTTTCAAAATAAAATGCTAAAGAACGCTATCCCTAGCCCGTCATGCTCAATCCTTGATCCAGTCATGATGCACACAACATTAACTATACTCAATGCATCAGAATGACAATGGTGCTCTCAGGACTGGTGCTTTAATTGAGAAGGTGATGACTCAACAAAAAAATTAAATAACATAAACATAAACAGATAGGCCCTTCATAGAGGGAAGCATGGATTTGCAGAGGCGCTAGAGCTCGAAGCTTAAATGAGAGATGAATACATTTTGAGAGGTGTACTTTTCCTGTCAATGTCACGACTAAGGATTCTCAATATCTTTAATGCTAAACAAATTATCGATGGTTCCCAAGCGTAAAGGTAAAGTTTACTCCCCCTCAACCATTCAAACACAAGCCATGGCTAGCCGAATCCTTGGGTGCCCTCCATACAATCAACTTTCCGAGGGAGTTTTTTACATTTTTTTTCATTTTGATTACAGGACTGGGCATCCCAATTACCAGCCTCTCTCATGTAATGACAAGTGAATAAACACCCATCATGATAATAACCCACTTAGCATGGAAGATACTGACTTCCCCTGCCGCTCCATGAGCGGTACATGCACACAAAATAGATGCTTATTTTAATGGTTAGAGGTGGCACATGCAAATTTACTTGGAATGGCAGAGTAATACCACATATAGGTAGATTTGGTGGACTTATCTGGAACAACTTTGGTTAAATGGTTTGGATGCACAAGCAGCATTCCCGCTTGGTACAGGAGAAGGCTAGGAAATAGATTGAGAAGCGACCAACTAGAGAGCGACGGTCATACTCATGCATTACGAATAACTAACATTGGATACTAGCATCAGTAGGATATAATTTCATCGGATAACTAGAGACTATACGTGCATGCTCCAAGAATCACAAACCTTAACACCAATATTCTTACTAACCACAACCATTCACTAGCACCTCCCACATCACCATCTTAATATGGCAAAACTATTGCAAGGAATCAAACACATCATATTCAGTGATCTACAAGTTTTACGTAGGATTTTATGACTAACCATGTGAATGACCAATTCCTGTTGACTCTCTAAACAGATATAAGTGAAGAATGAGAGTTTAATTCTTTCTACAAAAGACCATGCTCTAATAAATATAAGTGAAGCAAAAGAGCATTCTACAAATAACGGTTTTCTACATGCAGAGAAACAAGCATCCAAACTTCAAATGATATAAGTGAAGGACATGAAGCATTCTATAAAGCCATACTCAAAGTATATAAGCGAGGTGCATAGAGCATTATGTAAATCAACCAAGGACCATCTCGTACCAACATGGCGCACTACTAAAATAAAAAGAAAAAGCACACGATGTTCCAAGAATTTACGAATATCATGTGAACAAAACAAAAACCAAAACATGACGATAATTGTTGAAGAAGAAAGATGGGATGCCTTCCTGAGCTTCCCCAAGCTTAGATGCTTGAGTCTCCTTGAATATTTACTTGGGGTGCCTTGGGAATCCCCAAGCTTGAACTCTTGACTATACTCATTCTTTTCACATCGATACCTCCTCGACCTTCGAACACTTCATCCACACAAAACTTAACCGAACTTTTTATTAGAAGGGTTAGTACATATAACACCCAATCCCATCATGTCCCATTGTAAACATTCTTGTATAATTATAATGAAACATTACCCACTATATGATATCACAATTCTATGGCTCTGGAGTCAACAGGGCTCAACAAGATTTCAAACATAAGTAAATAGCGAAACTATAACAACAATATATGAAAATAGGACAGTCTGTAAAGATGCAGATGGTACATATGCTTCTATAACTGAAAAAATTCTGAAACTTTAGGACAAAATAACAATTTGCATAACAGTAATGTGTAAAAAATTAAGAAACTTTTAACATTCCAGTAAAAAAAATGTAAATTCACGCACTACAACCAAAGTTTCTATTTTTGCACTACGCACACCGAAAAAGTAATTTAAACATCCTAAAGGTAAATCTTGGCACATTATTTTTATAATAAAATGGATTTTTACAAGGGGATAATTATTTTTATTCAAAAGTTTCTGTAATCAAGATTCACAAAGTTTCCATGGGCATGAACAATAGTTCAAGGGATGCTCCACTTTAACGGTGCTCGTCTTTCTCACTTTCACTTTTGTTTTTGAAAAAGTTTTAGGTTCCCCTCTATATTTTTTGTTTTTAAACTTTTTGAGAGAACACACTAGAATAAAATGACTCTCTAAAACTTCTGGGTTGTCTCCCTAGTAGCGCTTTCTTTAAAGCCATTAAGCTAGGCATAAAGAGCTCAAGTAATTAATCCACCCAGATCCCAAGGTATATCAAAGCCAATTTTAATTAATAATGATTTGTAATTTTGTAGTGAGCACAAAGCAACATATATCACATAACAACGGAGTCTAACTCTCTTCCTATGCATTGGCATGTCATAAAAGAATAATATATGCACACCAAATAAAACCTAATGCATAGTATAAACAGTTTCTTGCAATTTTATCATATTGGAAACACAGAGAGACAAAGATGTAGTTCCTCTCTCATAATAATTGCAAGTAGGATCAGCAGGCACATGCATATTATACTCACCAAAATCATCATGTGCAATAGTAAAATGCAACCCATCAATATAATCGTTAATAAGCGCAAACTTCTCCGATATAGTGTAGTTGGGAGAATTCAAAAAGATGGCAGGACTATCATGTGTGGGTGCAATACAACAATTTCATTCTTAACATAAGGAACCATGGCAAGTTTATATCCATAGGCATAATTCAAATTGGCATCTTGGCCACAAGCATTAATTTCATCAAAAAGGGATATTTCAAACAAATCTATGGGATCATAGCATTCATCCTTCGGTAAGTACGAAGGGAAATTAAACAATGTATGAGTTGAAGAGTTACTATCATTAGAATGTGGGCATGGGTAGCTAATCCGCTCTTCCTCCTTTTGTTCTTCACTCTCCTCATCTTTTTCATTTAATGAGCTCACAATTTCAGCAAGTTCTTCTTCTATAGAGTCTTGCAAAATGATAATCTCCTATTGGACAACATGGGCTTCCTGAATGTATTCCTTAACATAAGCATTAGAAGCATAGTTTTCATAGCAATGTTTAAGTATGGAAAAATTTCCAGTTTTGTAAAGAGTAGCGTCATACTTTTCAATCAAAGAAGCACTTTCATAGGCG
Source organism: Triticum dicoccoides (assembly GCF_002162155.2). NCBI lineage: Eukaryota > Viridiplantae > Streptophyta > Magnoliopsida > Poales > Poaceae > Triticum > Triticum dicoccoides. The sequence goes on along the minus strand of NC_041384.1, from coordinate 364,001,770 downwards.
CCCTTAAAGGAAATAAATTCTTCAATTTTTCAATATCATAGTAATTATAAATACCTTTGGCATAAGAAGATAAGATTCCATTATCCTCAAACTCACATTGGTGGGGAAGGTGTTTTTAGGGTCTTCAGAATAACAAGTAAAATCATATATTTCACATAATTTTCAAGCATAGCATTGCAAACAATTAATTTGATAAGAGTTCCCCTTTTGAGACAAGCGGTCTTGCACAAAATAAGCATGCCCATCTAATGATTTCCCCTCAACTAAGCTAGTTGGGTTTTCAACACAAGCACAAATGGATCGAAGATGATTCAAGTAGAAAGCTTTAGTAGTATGATAGATTTTGGGTGGTTATTCGACCACTGGGTTAGCAAGTATAGCTATTTTTTCTGATATTTTACATTTCCTACCAATAACTAAAGATAGAAAACAAGATCACAAAATAAAAAATACTTAGTGATAAAGCAAACAAGCACACACGAGAATATTCACCCCATGCTATTGCTCCCCGGCAATGGCAACAGAAAAAGATCTCAATAATCCACAAGTATAGGGGATCAATTGTAGTCTTTATCATTATGTAAGACTATCGAACCCAATGAGGAGCTAAAGGTATAATTTATACTCTCTTCAAGTTCTATCGACCACCGATACAAATCTATGCACACTTAACGTTTGCTTTACCTAGAACAAGTATGAAACTGGAAGTACTTTTGTAGGTGTAATGCTAGGACTACTTTGCAAGAATAAAACTAGGAGTACCTTGCGAGGTAATAAAATTTAGTTATTTAGTAGAAAGATTTTTGGAACACAAGTGAAGGATTTTGTCCCTAGGCAATCGATAACTAGAACGGTAATCATTATTGTAATTTTATATGAGGGAGAGGCATGATCTAACATATTTTTCATACTTGGATCATATGCACTTATGATTGGAACTCTAGCAAGCATCCACAACTATTAGAGATCATTAAGGTAAAACCCAACCATAGCATTAAGTAACATGTCCTCTTTACTCCCACACGCAACAACCCCCTTACTCGGGTATAAGCTTCTATCACTCTCGCCACCCACTATAAGAGAATTTTGAACATATTGCAACACCCTATAGCGGTAATCCCACACGCTTGCACGCCACGGAGGGCACCATAGGACATCACCAAAATAAAACATACAACTCAACCAATCACGATCATCAATCAACACATAGGACAAAATGAATCTACTCAAACATCATAGGATGGCAAAAAGTCATTTGGATAATAATATGTGGCATAAAGCACCATGTTTAAGTAGATATTACAACGGGGAGAAGAGGTGTAACACCGCTGCATAGAGGTGGAGAGAGTTGGTGATGACGGTGGCGAAGTTGTTGGTGTAGATCGCCGTCATGCGATGATTGCCCCGACGATGTTTCAGCACCACCAGGTGAGAGGGGGAGAGATAGCCCCTCCTTATTCTTCTTCCTTGGCCTCCTCCCCCCTTGATGGGATACCCTTTGGTCCTTGGTCTCCATGGCTACCGGAGGGCAGGAGCCCCTCCGAGATTGGATCTCTCTCTCTCTCTGTTCTCTTCTGTTTGGCGTTCCTATTTTCTGGCCCATCATCATTTCTTAAATTCTCGGAGATCCTAACTCTGATTGGGATGACATTTGAGGGGATTTTTATATGGAAAATATATTTCTTGCAGCAAAAGAAGGGCACCAACCACCTTAAAGTGGCCCCACAAGCCTGCCCGACGCGCCCAGGGTAGGGGGCGCACCGTCTGAGCTTGTGGGCCCCTCAAGCATCATCTCGTGTTGATTCTTTTTCCCAAAAATCACATATATTCCAAAATAAATCTCCATAAATTTTTATCGTATTTGGACTTTGTTTGATATGAATTTTCTGCAAAACAAAGAACATGCAACAAACATGAGCTGACACGGGGCACTGGATCAATATGTTTGTCCAAGAAAATCATATAAATTGTTGCCAAAAGTATGTGAAAGTTGTATAATATTGGCATGAAACAATCAAAAATTATATATACGATGGAGTCGTATCACCGGATCATCCGGACCACCTCCCGGATCATTCGGACTGTGCCTGCGTGCATGAGTTGGGCCGAGGCCCGTGTACCTTTATCTACCCCTAGACTATATATACTCCTCTAGCGACATTTTAGGGTTAGCAAATGATCAACTCAAGATAGAGACAAAGCTTTGCTCATCCACTTACCACTCCCATGGAGTTCAAGGCCTCCATGTGAGAAGATCCCATAAGTGGATTCAAGAACCCTTCATGGGAAGATCCTCCTAGGATTCAAGACCTCTCTCCTTCAAGTATTGTGATGAACTAGCTACCCTTTGCACCCTCTTGTCACTACTAGGGAAAACCTTATACATAGAGTCTTATCAGTAGCATGTGTTAAAGAGAGATGCTACTGCTAATTAGCAGTAGTGCTTTCTAGTTTCGAGCGCTGCTAGTAGGTGGTTAGCAGTAGCGCATTCTGGTGATCCGTGCTGCTGTTAGGGGCAGCCCGGGCCCAGGTGCCCATCCCCACTTAGCAGTAGCACATGTTCTGTACCGACGCTACAACTATGGACCTCAGTAGTAGTGTTGGGCCTAAACACACGCTAGTACTAAGCCCATGATGTCATTCTCCTCCGCGCCTGACCTCTCAGTCACCCCTCCTCACTCTCCATCTCCACTCTCTCCCCCACCCTCATCGGCGGCCTGCCCCCGCACTGCTCCGGCCGCCCTCCCCATGCGCCGGCCCCCCGATATGTTTCCCTTCCTCCCTCCGACCGTCCTCCCTCCCTAGCTCCGGCCCTCCTCCATCCCTCCCTCTCCCTCCCTTCCTCCCTCCTTTCCTACCACCATTGAGGTAGCTCCTCCTACCTCCTGACTCCTCCCTCCCCTTCCTTCCCGCCTCCTCCCTCCTCCCTCCCTCCTTCCTACCCCTCCTCCCTCCTTCCCTTCTCTCTCTGTTCTTGTAGAATGTTGGTAATTTAAATGTAGGTTTTAGAATGTAGACATTGTAGAATGTAAGTTTTTAATATAATTTTTAGGTCATTTGAGTAAATGTAAGTTTTTGTGACTATTTTAGGTGTTTTGAATATAATAGGAAATTTTAGGTCTTTTGATCATAAATTTTAGTAATATAAATTTTTAGTTGGTAGAATTTGAAAAAAATATCTATACTTGTTATATTCTGAACTTAGGGCATATTTTTAGGGTTTAGTAAAAAATAGTAATAGAAACTTTTAGGTATAGAACATTTACTCAAATCATAGAAATGTATTGGAATGCTATATGACAAATTTCTATGGTTCAAGAAGTAGACAGTAGGTAAAAAAATCAAGGCATTGAATATTTACTTCATTGCTTATAGGGTTTCACTAAGTCCTAAAATGAGGATAATAATGTTTTTGTTTATATCTTGTTTTTGCAGAAATCAAGGAGCCCTGCATCATCCCCGCCATCGTCACTGTCACCGACCCCCTTTGACCTCGAGCTGAGACCAGCCAAATCCCCATGTCCATGATGATGTAGATGTTTTGATAGATGTTGTACAGTAGTAGATGAGTTGTAACACCCCGGATGTAACTTGCCATATTTGTAACTCCGACTCTGCCATTTTCGGCATTAAGTTATGAGATTCCCTTCATGGTTGGGTTTTGTCTTTGTTTTGCATTTTGTTCATGTCATGCTTTTCATATCATGTCATCATGTGCATCTCATTTGCATACGTGTTCGTCTCATGCATCCGAGCATTTTCCCCGTTGTCCATTTCGTGATCCGACACTCCTACATGCACCGACGCGCCCCTCTTGCCTCTTTTCGTGAGCGGGTGTTAAACGTTCTCGGAATGGACTGAGATTTGCCAAGTGGCCTTGGTACACCACCGGTAGACCGCCTGTCAAATTTCATGTCATTTGGAGTCCGTTTGATGCTCCAACGGTTAACTGGGGAACCATAAAGGTCTCGTGTGTGTTGCAGCCCAACACCCCTCCAAAACGGCCCAATAACCCATCCAAACCACTACCATGTCCTCCGTCATCGGATCACGATCGCGTGGTCGAAAACTACACTCCATTTGGACACTCCTACCTCCTCCTAGGTATAAATATGTGCACCCCTCCAATAATCTCGCAGTCTAACCCTAGCCCTTTCCCCACTCCGCCGCTGGACATGTCCGGTCCGCACCGGACAGGAGCCCGCCGCCGCCCTCGGCTAATCCGCACGCGCCACGCCGCCCATGCCGCGCTCCACTTCGCCGCGCCGGCCCGCCGGGGCCCAGGCGGGGCCCTCCCCGGCCCGCGGCTCCCCTGCCCGTCCCCCGCACGCGCCCCTGCGCCTCTCCCCTCGCCGCGCCGCCGCGCCTCGCTACCACGCCATGCCGCCGCCGCGGAGCTCCGCCGTCACCGCCCGTGGCCTCCGCCTCCCTGCACCTTCCCGCCTCTTCTCCGGCCAGATCCGGCCGCGGGAGGGCCGGATCCGGCGAGTAGCAAGCTCCGGCGACCTCCCTCCTCTTCTCCGGCAAGTCCCACGCGCCAACATATGCCTCATCTTCGGCGCAAGTCCGGCGAACATCGGTTCACGTGCCGTGGTCTAACCCTAGATCTATTCTTCAGAGTGGTTGTTTTTTGGTAAGTCCCTAACATTTTGTGGCCCTGTTCTTCATGCCATAACTCCATGACCATAGCTCCATTTCATGCGCATGATATATCAAAATGTTCATTGGGAGATTCTCTTCATTTCATTCCATTGTGGAATGCTTGTTTGAGTCCATCTTGATTCCCAAATCATTAATGAAAGAGTGCTATAAATTGTTAGGTGTTGTTACTTATCAGAGTATGAGGTTTTGGCATTTTTGTCACATTTGTTGTGTGCATCATATGGGCATGAGCTCTACATGTGTTTTGATCTATGCCATGCTATCTTTACAGGGGTGCTAGCCATGTATTTTTTTGATCAATGTTGTGACTAGCACAAGCATGCAAAGTAACCTTCATGATATTTCTGATTTCAGGGACTTAGGATTTTGCCAAGTCCTTGGTCTGCTGTTATTTTTATGCCATGTAAACTAGATGCTATAGTGAGATACATGCTTGTATTGAGTTGCTTCAGTAAGGATGATTTGGGAATATGCTTATGATCTATCCATCCATTCCCCTGTTTGAAATTATGGAGTGACCTAGCATGTCTTAATATTGCTCTAGTTTTGCTATAAAATGTTCCTGGCAGATTGTTTACATGTTAATCAATTTTGCCATGGTTGTTGTAGTTGATCCATGAATGCATTGAACTTGCCCTTGCCATGGTTAGCTTCATGAACATGTATTCTTGCTGATTCTATGCTTATCTTGTCATGCAATGCCTTGTGGTGAGTGATTTGAGCTCGCAAAGATGCCTTCATAACTCTGTTTATGCCATGCTCAGTTTTCTGCTAAGTCTGAATCTGTTTATAAAACTTGCTATGTTTAGATGGGTGCCGTCATATCTTCTGTGCCTTTTTGGCTCATGATCAGTAAGGGACTTTTGTTCTATGAATTTAGTAGATTCATTCCATGCCTTTGTTAGCTATGATATGTTTCTTGTTGCATTCTAGATGGCATCGTGCTATTAATCGCAGAATTATGCCATTCTTGTTTTGCTTGCCATTTGCAAACCGTGCATCCGATTCCGGTGATCTTTATATCGATTTCGACCGAAATCATCTCATCTTTCCAGCGGCATGCTTGGTTTGCCAAGTTGATGCATGGTTCAATATTTCCCTTCCGAAGCATGCATATGCATTGCATATCACATTCCGCATGTCATGCCATGTTTTGCATCATGTTGTTTGTGCATTGCACCGTGATTGATTGTTGGTCCTTTGCTTGTGTTCTTGCTTTGGGTAGATCCAGGAGACGTGTATGTGATTGAGGAACCTGTTGAGTACGCTAACGAGGATCAAGCTTTCGTCAACTCTGAGAACATTGCAGGCAAGATGACCATACCCTAGAAATCACTTCTATCTTTGCTTGCTAGTTGTTCGCTCTATTGCTGTGCCGCGATACCTACCACTTGCTATATAATGCCTCCCATATTGCCATGTCAAGCCTCTAACCCACCTTTCCTAGCAAACCGTTGTTTGGCTATGTTACCGCTTTGCTCAGCCCCTCTTATAGCGTTCCTAGTTGCAGGTGAAGATGAAGTTTGTTCCATGTTGGAACATGGATATTGTTGGGATATCGTTATTATATCTTGTTTACTTTAATGCATCTATATACTTGGTAAAGGGTGGAAGGCTCGGCCTTATGCCTGGTGTTTTGTTCCACTCTTGCCGCCCTAGTTTCCGTCATACCGGTGTTATGTTCCTTGATTTTGCGTTCCTTACGCGGTTGGGTGTTATGGGAACCCCTTGACAGTTTGCCTTGAATAAAACTCCTCCAGTAAGGCCCAACCTTGGTTTACCATTTGCCTACCTACCACCATATACCTTCCCTTGGGTTTTGTAGACCCAAGGGTCATCTTTATTTTAACCCCCCCCCCCGGGCCAGTGCTCCTCTGAGTGTTGGTCCGAACTAGAGTCCTTTGCAGCACCACCTCAGGGAAACTCAAGGGTTGGTTTTAGTTGTATGGAGTGCTCATCTGGTGTGCCCCGAGAACGAGATACGTGCGACTCCTATCGGGATTTGTCGGCACATCGGGCGGCTTTGCTGGTCTTGTTTTACCATTGTCGAAATGTCTTGTAACCGGGATTCCGAGACTGATCGGGTCTTGCCGCGAGAAGGAATATCCTTCATTGACCGTGAGAGCTTGTGATGGGCTAAGTTGGGACACCCCTGCAGGGTTTTGAACTTTCAAAATCCATGCCTGCGGTTATGGGCAGATGGGAATTTGTTAATATCCGGTTGTAGATAATTTGACACTTAACTTAATTAAAATGTATCAACCGCGTGTGTAGCCGTGATGGTCTCTTTTCGGCGGGGTCCGGGAAGAGAACACGGTCTCGTGTTATGCTTGAACGTAAGTAGCTTCAGGATCACTTCTTGATCAATATTAGCTTCTCGACCGTGCTTTGCTTCTCTTCTCGCTCTCTTTTGCGTAAGTTAGCCACCATATATGCTAGTGCTTGCTGCAGCTCCACCTCACTACCTTTTCCTACCCCTTAAGCTTAAATAGTCTAGATCTCGCGGGTGTGAGATTCCTGAGTCCCCATGACTCAGATACTTCCAAACATATGCAGGTGCCGATGATGCCAGTGCAGGGGACGCTACCGAACTCAAGTGGGAATTCGACGAGGATTCGGGCCATTTCTATGTTTCTTTTCCGGATGATCAGTAGCGGAGCCCAGTTGGGGCGATCGGGGATCTAGCATTTGGGGTTGCCTTTCTTTATTTTGGTTCCATAGTCGAACCTTGATTGTATTCTGGATGATGTATGATATATTGAAGTATTATGTGAAGTGGCGATTGTAAGCCAACTCTTTATCCCATTCTTATTCAGTACATGGGATGTGTAAAGATTACCCCTCTTGCGACATGCCTACCATGCAGCTATGCCTCTAAGTTGTGCCCCGACAAGTTGGAGATATAGCCGCATTGTGGGTGTTACAAGTTGGTAATCAGAGCCTTCCCCGACTTAGGAGCCCCCTGCTTGATCGAATCGTTGACGTTGTTGAGTCTAGAAGGAAATGTTTTGAGTCTTAGGATTATATATATCGAGAGTAGGATTCTTTTTACTCCTCAGTCCCTTCGTCGCTCTGGTGAGGCCCCCTGACGTAGAGTTTTGACTCTTCTCTCCTCAAATTTCACGATTTTTTTAGGATCACGCGGGTATCTTGGAATCGTTCTGATGGTTTTGTGATGAGAACATTGTTCTTGGTGCCTCCTGACATTTAGGGGTTGTGGCAGTGTCCCAGGGAGTTGAGCTCCGAGGTGTTGTCGTCACAATTTTATCGTTGCAGTTCTGGAAAACCTGAGTTCGCCGACATCGAAAATCTCTTTTATGCAATTGTTGGTGAGATAACCTCGACGCCACCTAGTACTGGGGCGGGAGTTCGGGAGTATTGCCATAACTCGTATAACGGATGCTTTTCGAAGGTTGAGGTAAATGATTTCCGAAGGTTTCTTGGTTATGTGTTGAAGGATGGATACAGCTGCATGTAGGATTTGCTAGTTATGGGTGAGGTATTATGCTTCCCCTGTATCCCCAACACCTGATTGCATAACCATAAAGTTTCGGGAGTTTTATAGGTGGGAATTCATGTAGCTCTAGTATTTCTTCCCGCAGATACTTGGTTTGTGATTGGGTAATCCTTACTAATTATTCGTTCATATCCGTACCTTGTTGATTTATTTATCTACCTTTATCCAAGTGGTTTCTCAACTTTATGGAAGTGTGATGATTTAGTTTGGAATTCATTCGTTCATTCTTGTTCGAATGTTAAGGCTTTATGTTGCAATTTCAATCTATTGATTCAGCTTGAATATATGTCTTTTAAGATGCTAATGGATGTCAACCTCTTCAGGATGGCTCCTCCAACGCGTCTGAATCTGGACCGCAATGATGGGGAACAGTCGAACCCTCCGCCACCACCTCCACCTCTGGAGGCATGGCAAGCTGTCATGGCAGCCACCAACACCAACACTCAGATGCTTTTGCAACTCTTGCAAGAGCGCAACCAAGGGCAAGGCAACCAATGAAATCAAGGCCAAGGCAGCAATCAGCCTCAGTTTGCTACCCTCAATAAGTTCCTCGCAAACTAGCCGAAGTCCTTCAGTAACTGTGTCGAGGCCACAGACGCCGATGATTGGCTCGTGGATATCTGCAAACATTTTGAGTGTAGCAATGTCAGGCCTGAGGATTTTGTCAAGTTTTCTTCGTTTCAACTCAAAGACCAAGCTGCTGAGTGGTATCAACAATACAGAGATTCCAGAGGAGGTCGTGTGATTACCTGGGATGATTTCCGTCAAGACTTTAAAGCTCACCATATTCCACAAAGTGTTGCTGAGAGTAAGCACGAGGAGTTCCGCAATCTCAAGCAAGGCAGCATGTCTGTTTACTAATACAATATCCTGTTTCAGAGGCTCGCTCGCTTCGCTAAACAAGACGTCCCTGATGAAAAGAGCATGATTTATCAATTCAGATGTGGCCTTAGAGAAGATATGCAATTAGCTCTCGTGCTTCTTGAGCCGACTAAGTATGATGAATTCTACAACATGGCACTAAAGCAAGAGGCTGCTCAGCTCGTGTGATGCTTCTAAGAAGAGAGTCAGGGATGCAGCTCAATCCTCTTCAACTCAAGTAGCAGCTAAGCAATAGAAGTTCTAGTTGCCTCCTCCTCCTCCGTTTCGTCAGTCTTACCAGCAGAAGAGTAAATGTGGTAATGGATCTTCCCACCCACGCAACCCAGGCTATCAGAGCAAAGTGCAGACTCATACTCCAAGGTCAAGTGCTCCTTATCACCATCCGCTCTCAGAGGTTACTTGCAACAAGTGTCAGCAAAAAGGGCACTATGCAAACAAATGCTTCAACCAAAGGCGCCTTCCGCCTCCTCCTCCCGTGAGATCTGCCAGCAATGCAGTGGTCAAGCATAATCCCAAGCATGCTAAGGTCAACATGATGAACGCAGCTCAGGCAGAGGATTCTTCAGAAGTGATCATGGGTAACCTTCCAGTTAACTCCATTCCTGCTAAAGTCTTATTTGATACTGGTGCATTGCATTGTTTCATTTCAAAACCTTTTGCATCAAAGTATGAGTGGGGTTATCAAGAATTGCCTAGAACTTTATCAATTGCGTCCCCAGGTAAGCAAATGTCAGCTAATAATTGCATCCCGGATGTTTCTATCAAGATGGGCGACTACAAATTTCTAGCTTCTCCCATTGTTCTTGGCGACTCTGATATTGATCTAATTCTCGAGATGGACTGGCTTTCTAAACACAAGGCTCTGCTTGATTGTGCTGCCAGAGAAATTCAATTGACACACTCTTCTGAGGAAGTGATCATCTATGCCGCTCGTGATGAAACCATTCAGTTGTTTTCTCTCAATGAGAAGGGCGAGTTGAATGCCATCTCTCAGATTCTAGTCATTTGTGAATATCAAGATGTCTTTCCAGAAGAGCTTCCAGGAATGCCTCCTCACCGTCCAGTTGAATTCGTTATCGATCTTGAGCCTGGCACGGAACCTGTTTGCAAACGTCCTTACAAGCTTGGACCAAAGGAATTGAAGAAACAACTCGATGAACAAGAACATCTGGGTCTGATCAGACTGAGTTCTTCTCCATGGGGGTGTGGTGTTCTTTTTGTGCAGAAGAAGGATGACACGGACCGACTTTGTGTCAACTACCTCCCATTGAACAAGAAGACAATAAAGAACAAGTACCCACTTCCCAACATCAATGAGCTTTTTGAGCAACTTAAGGGTGCTCAAGTTTTCTCCAAGCTTGACCTCCGTATGGTTTATCATCAGATTTGCATTCGTGAACAAGATATCCCCAAGACAGCTTTCAGAACAAGCTATGGTTCTTATGAATATACTGTCATGTCTTTTGGCCTTGTCAATGCTCCTCCAACGTTCTCTCGCATGATGAACTTCATCTTCATCCCTTACACAAATGATTTCATCCTGGTGTATCTCGATGATATTTTGGTCTTTTCCAAGAATAAGGAGGATCATGCCAAGCATTTGAGATTGGTACTCGACAAACTCAGAGAACATCAATTCTATGCGGAGTTTTCCAAGTGTGAGTTCTGGCTTGATGAGGTTCTCTACCTTGGACATATCATCTCCGCCAAGGGCATTGCTGTTAATCCCGAGAAGGTTTCTGCAATTGTGAATTGGGAGCCTCCTCAGAATGTGAAGCAGCTCCGCAGTTTTCTTGGGCTTGCAAGATATTGTTGAATATTCGTTGAGAATTTCTCTAAGATTGCAAAGCCTCTTTCCAACCTCCTCAAGAAACATGTCAAGTATGTTTGGACGCCTGAATGTGACGTGGCTTTCAACACCGTGAAAGAGAAGCTAGTTACAACTCATGTTTTGACTCCTCCTGATGAATCCAAACCATTCGAAGTTTTCTGTGATGCCTCCCTGCAAGGTCTCGGTGCTGTGTTAATGCAAGAGAAGAAAGTTGTGGCCTATACCTCTCGCCAGTCAAATCCCAACGAAAAGAACTACCCCACTCATGACCTCGAGTTAGCGGCAGACTACAGAAAGGCAAATGTGGATGCACTAGAGAAAGCCCGGTTTGGCGACACCTGACCAACTTAATGACAGAATTTATCCCCCAAAATATAACTGTGGTAACTGATACTCCGATATCAACTATTAAACTATAATCCAATTCATAGCAATATCCAACAAATAATCCAAACATAATATCATCATCTCAAAATACCCCAAGGGTAGCACAACACTACTGTCATGATGAATCCAAAAACAATACTCCTACTACTCCAATAACAAGAATAAAACTATTCAGCTAAGATCCACATGTAAACATCGTTTCCGAAAATAATACTCCAAGCAACAGAACATCAACTAGCATCATGAAAATAATCATACTAACCACTAATAATCCAAAGGCAGCATGATACCCAAACCAATACTCCAAAATATAATAACAGGTATCATCATGAAAATAATCATACTAACCACTAATAATCCAAAGGCAGCATGACATCCAAAGTAATACTCCAAAATATATTAACACATATCATCATGAAAATAATCATACTAACCACTAATAATCCAAAGGCAGCATGATATCCAAAGTAACACTCCAAAATATATTAACAGATATCGTCATGAAAATAATCATACTAACCACTAATAATCCAAAGGCAGCATGATATCCAAAGTAATACTCCAAAATATATTAACAAATATCATCATGAAAATAATCATACTAACCACTAATAATCCAAAGGCAGCATGATATCCAAAGTAATACTCCAAAATATATTAACAGATATCAACATGAAAATAATCATACTAACCACTAATAATCCAAAGGCAACATGATATCCAAAGTAATACTCCAAAATATATTAACAGATATCATCATAAAAATAATCATAACATAAGCCACTAATAATCCAATGGCAACATGTCAACCACATAAGCTGCAAAATATAAGTCCTAGAACTCCAAGCAACATCATGGCAATAACAAGATCAAAATACAACTGCGAGAAATTGCCATGCACAAAGTCATGTAGCTAAAGCAATATTTTAAACAAGTTCAAATAATTTAAACCATGTCACTGCATTGCAATCATGCAAATGGAGGGTGTGGCTTTCCTGGGGTGGAAGAAATCACCGGGACAAAGTGCGAGAAACTCGCGGAAATGATCGCCGGAAAACGTTCATTCTCGGAGGGGGCTGATTAAGCTCAAGGGCAAAATGGTCATTTTCAGAATGTTGAAACATGGTGAAAATGATACCAACAGAATGGGCTCGACGAAACGAAGAAGTGGGCTTTGGATTCACCTCATTTGGATTTGGGAGTAAAACGATATAGCCCGACAAAGTTCAGGGACTAATCTATAAAGATTTCTCCACAAACATGTCCCTGGACTGAAAAACAGAAAATGTATTTCAGACAATACACTTTCAGAACAGGAAAGCGTATTCTTGGCCGCAACAGAGGGAAATACGCCTTCCTTAAGAGAAAACGCATTTCTGTTAGAAGCAAAGCAAAAATACGTTTATGGGCAAAGGAAGACGTATCTAGTGGAATACGCTTCCACTTACCACGTGGCCAGGGGTGGGGTCAACGGCTGTGCGGCTGCCAGGTGGGGTCCGTGGGGCCTACAGCCAGCTGAAAGGGCGACCCGGTCGTCTCCTTGTCCATCGCGCTCGCCGCGAGACAGAGGGAGGCCGCCGGCGTCAGGCGGCGATTGCCCGCGCCACAGAGGGCCTCCATTGTCGCTCCGCCTACCGACGAGTTCAGGGCGACGAGGCGCTCCTGCCTGGGCCCTTCACTCTTGCCGAGGTGCACCAGAGAGAGAGCAGCTTTGGCCAGGGTGGACGGGGCTCTACGGGCTCCAGCGAACTCGTGGCCAGAGGCCACCAGAGAAGGAATGGGGCACTGGGGTGGATCTAGCGTGGATGAGGAGGCCTCTGGTGATGCTATAACGGAGGGAGAGAGCTCGACTCCCTCGGATTTAGGCCGGAGGGTGGCGGCGGCCATGGCGGCGATGGAGACTCCAGAGAGCTCCTTGGGCTCGAGGGGATGGCTAGGCGGGGTTCTCAGAGTGGAGTGAGGCTGCTAGTGAGGAGAAAAGCACCCGAGACGGGCTTATATAGCCGCGGGGCGAGGAGGCCGAGCTGGCGTCACCGCGGACGCGTGCCTGCGTGCATGAACTTGGGGGGTAGATGACGGAGAGGAGCAGCGGGCATGCTCACGGGACGGAGGAGGCCAAGGGGGCGCTGGGAGGAAGAAGACGGCGAAGAACCGCGCCAAAATGCCACGGTGCGCTCATGGGCACGCGGCGGCTTGCGTCGGTGAGGAAGCTGTCGGAGGGGGAGCGGGGTCCAGGTGATCAGCAACGATGAGAGGAAGACAATGGACATGCTCACGCGCGCTAAGACGACGAGGGGGATGGGGCCCAAGCAAGAATCCATCCTGGGCGCGGCCAATGATAGCAGAGCGTGCCCACAGGCTTGCCATTAACGCGGCCACCGTGTGCACTGGCATGTAGCCGGGGTGATGGGCTTGGACATGTTGTCTAGTGGGTAGTTCATCTAAGGTAGGTCTCAACTATGGTGGTAGTTCGGTTAAAAGTGTTCTAGTTAAACGGTGAGAACCCTTTGAAGTTTACTGCAGTAAACTTGGGTGAGCACTAGTGATCAACAGGAAGGGTTTTGGATCCAATGGATTTGTCTGCGAGGTTGAGGTAAAGAAGGACTTTCATCCTGGTAACTTGGAGAAGAATTGGCTCAAGATAAATCATAGTTTCTTTGCAACTAACCAAAATGGTCCAGAAACTTGATCAGGATGGTGCACTCAAATGGGGTCGCCACTTGAGCTCAAGTTTGGCAAGGCTTCATGATTTGATCATATAAAGATGTTGTATAAGTTTCATACCAATTGGATTCACCAAAATGGTACTTTCTTCACAAACATCCTTGCTGACCAGAAACTTGCAAAAATTCTAGAGGAAAAGTGGCTTGATGAAACATGCCCAAAATGGGTTGAGGTAGGTTATATGGATAATAGAAGGCCTAGAAAAATTGGCAGCCATAATGGAGCAAGATAAAGTATACTTGCTTCACAAGCTGAAAGTTTGGGCAGAATCAAAGAATTGAAGATGATCTCACATGGAGGCATAACATGAACTCTACTTTGGTGGAGGGCTATTATATGATGATATGAGGGATCATGCAAAATGGAAACTCATTTGGATATGCCTAGCTTGTACTTCCTTCACAACTAGTTCCCACAGACATGAACTTTGGAAAATCATAATTAAATAATTACTAGGCAAACGAGGTTGCATTTTGGCATGTGGCAATGATATGGACAGAGAAAGGTGTCCAAGGAGTTTGAGGTCAATTGGGAAAAGATAAATGGCACTTGCTTCACATTCTACCATTTAGGGAAGAATAGGAAATGAATTATTTGAGCAAGATGATAAACATGACAAATGAAATATTTTGCCATATTAGAGAAAGATATGACCCAAACAATTTATGAGAATAATTTGGGAATTTTAGGAGTGATGGAAATAAAGGTTGCTTCACAACCTAGGGCAGACAGGGTTATTCCTTTAATAGAAAAAAGAATATTCCCGAGAAAAAGAATTTAGGGTTTGGTCAAGCAGTGAAGTGACAAGATCTTGGTAGGGTTTTGAGAATGATGAGCCACTTGGGAAGGAAAAAGAGGATGATTTCCCAGGTGGCAAGGCCACAGAATCACTCCAAAAAGAAAAATAGAGAAAAACAAATAAATCAAAAAGAAAAAAGAAAAGAGCCAAAATCCAGGCTGTTACAACTCTTCCCCCTTAAAGAAATCTCGTCCTTGAGATTTAGTTGCTCTGGGAACAAGTATGACTTGATGATACCATTTCCAACTCGGGCATCCTTTTTCCTTTATTTATTGTTCCCCCAAGAATTTCAGATGATCAACTTACCTTGCTCTGGGGTGGCTTTTCCCAAATTTTGATGGGCCTTTGCTCATATACCAAATCCTTTTGCTGACGTTAATTTTATCATATCTGCGGTGATGTCCGATGGATCTGATCATAAATTTCTTTTTGGTCATGAAAACCTTTTTATTTCTGTCATGGGGTTGCTGCAAATAAATGCAAGCCTTCTGGGTTCAATAAATACTTAGAATTAATCATGGCCATCTTCTGACGGGGTCTGACTGCTCAAAGGTGGTACTGATTTTGATTTATTTCTTTGGCTCGAGCATGAGATATGTACCAAAGATCTAACTGCCTTTTGTCAGGAGCAATATAACAGTGTATGGAGTTATAGTTATGTCATACCCCAAACATTTACATTTGGAGACTTTGCCGGACAGGGGCTGACGGACAAATGCTTTTCCTGACAGACTGACCGGGTACTTGATTTCATCGGCGAGTACACCGAGTCAAAGCTGATTATTCGGCTTTTGACTTTCTCATTTTATCGGTATACCCATTTTTGGAAATACGCGGTGGTATGGTTTAACATTGCCGCTGAGGTCAAACTGTTGAGGTTGCAAAGGAATATTGGATCTGACATAACAGTCTTGGATATTCCACACTAACCATGTCAAGCAGGTCAGTGGGATATGAAAATCCTTGTAAATAGAGTAGGCCGCTGAAGATGTATGTCTGTGTGGATCCATATGGAATTATGGCCTCCAACTGACTTGGGGTATCCGGACCCTGATGGTCGTGCAAAATCATCATACCTTTGTTGTCAGTCTCACCCTTTAATGGTCATGATTTTCTTTGTCAGGATACCTTACTGAAATAACTTGGCCACACATGTCCTTGATTCTTCGTATGACCCTGACTGTGGCTAGTGCAATATTGTTGGCATTATTCCTTCTGCTTATTTTCTGACCTGTGTTCGCACATATATGACATATACTCGGGGTTTGTAGCTGTACGGAGCTCATTGCTTCCTTAGGTATATCTGCTGGATCAGTGTCGTATCCCGTATAAGTGACCGATCTGACCTGGGATACATGCGTACCATATGTATAATTATCGTATGCAACTGAATACCATATTATTGCGGCAGGCATATGTTTTGACTAAATTGTTCCTCTGGCAAAATTATTGCAAATTTGATCCTTGAGAGGTACTGCCATATACTGCCAACTCATCATGTAATCTCTGAGGACGGTGCATAGTATGGTACTGACATGGACTGGGTGGCTTACAAGGGAAGCCATCCAAGTAGCTTGCTGAGGAAGACTCTTAGATTCTGCTCGAGGCTTTTGTCTAGGTAGCATGCAAAATAAATCTCTATAACTTACACACGAAGCTTGGTCGGATTATTGTGCTGGAGAAACTTGAGTTCCGTACTTGAGAAGCTTCCCCTCGGGTTTGCTTGTTGAGAAAATTCATTTTCGTCTGTCATAAGCTTTTACCGAGGTATCTTGTTGAGAAAGACCAGTTACCCTGGGCCGGAAAATTTTCACATATCATGCTGAGGAAAAATTTGAGGAGCCTTGCCACATAAATTTCTTCTGATAGCATGTGGAATAATGTTGGGTTTCTTATGTCCAAAACTTCATACTGATATGCAGACTGAAATCCATGCACACTTCCATAATATTTTGCGGCTGATTATTTGCATGAGAAACTTTGTTTGACTGTCTTCCTTGAACATATCACATCCCGACTTCCTCTTGGAGTATAACATATTTCAAGTATCATTGATTGCTGAGCCAAAACTTTGCCTATGATCCATACCTTTGACTAAAAAGTATACCGTTGGTATTGCATCTGACTTGTCTTTCTGCTAGCTGTAACATTACTGCTGTAGAATTGATGCGGATAATCAACCCAAGACACAATTGGCATTCTGAGCAGATATTCCTTATATCATGCGGTTGACTAAGAAGGCCATAATTTTTAGCTAAGTTTCTTCCAAATATTTGAAATACTTATTACTTCTTAGAGTCCGGTGTCAGTTGATGAGCAACTCTTTATAGGGGAAAATAATGTAACACCGGGGCCCAAAAAGGAAGAAGCAAAAGAAAAATCAACTAAACAAAAACACACAACAACAATCCATTCACACAGAATCAATGTCACATATCACTGCTAGTCACACAATATGCATGCCTACTTAAGCACACAAATTTCATGGGATCTCTGGTTCTACGATCTAGCATGTTGTGACGATGTGCACGAGGATGAATAAATGTGTGGAAAAGTTGGTGTAAACAGCGCTACACCAAGTGCTAGCTTAGCCAGGTAGCAACTTGGACTTGCTCAGAGGCGAGGACGCATTCGGCAATCATGTAGTAGGACACAAAGGTCGAAACCACAATATTTTAAAGCGGACGGGAAAAGATCCGTACTCGTCCAAGAAATAGGATAGCGGGGAAAAACTGAGGCTGCTGACATTGCCCTTTCTTGATAACTATGATCATTAAGGGTTGCCAAAATGACAAGAAGAAGGACGTTCCGTGATCAAGGTTGGAAAAAGCGGTAGGCGTAAGCGAGGCGGTTGGCCTTCGCCTAGTGCCTAGGCGGTGCAATATGTTTAGGGCATATAAATATATATTAGTTTAGGGCATATAAATAAGTTAATTACCATCTACTGCCATTGGAATATGACCCATTTGGCACATCAGTGCAGTATGTGGCATGATTTCTTGCTTGGGTAGGCAATTCCTTGCTTGCCCTGCATAGACCTCCATTTATGCCCTAGGCGAGGCGTTTGGCCATTGCCTAGCGCCTAGGCGTGCCTAAGCGCCTCCTAGGCACTGCCTTTTCCAATAGAGGCGGCAGTTGTCTATGCATTATTAACGTGGAGACATCTCTTGTTGGGAAGGAAAGTGGACATCTTCACTGATCATAAGAGCCTCAAGTACATCTTCACTTAGCCCAACCTCAACCTCAGGTAGACTCGTTGGGTCGAAATGATTCAAGAATACAACCCGAGTATCGAATATACTCTAGGCAAGGCCAATGCCATTGCAGATGCTTTGAGCAGGAAGGCTTACTGCAACAGCTTAATTCTCAAGCCCTTCCAACCGGACCTTTGTGAAGCTTTCCGCAAACTTAGTCTCCAAGTTGTTCCTCAAGGCTTCCTTACCAACCTCCAAGTCTCTCCTACTTTGGAAGATCAAATTCATGAGGCACAACTTCTTGATGCCATGGTGAAGAAGGTGAAAAATGGGATTGCCAAGAGCCAACCCAAGTACAAGTGTTATTGCCTTGATGACAAAGACACTCTATTCTTCGAGGATCGAATTGTGGTTCCTAAAGGCAATATAAGGAAAGTCATTATGAACGAGGCTCACAATTCCCTTCTATCCATTCATCCTGGAAGTACGAAGATGTACCATGACCTCAAGCAGTCGTATTGGTGGACTCGAATGAAGCGAGAAATTGCTCAATTCACGAATGAATATGATGTCTGCAGAAGGGTGAAAGCAGAACACCAACGGCCAGCTGGTCTCCTTCAACCTCTTGCTATTCTAGAATGGAAGTTTGACCATATTGAAATGGACTTTGTCACTGGATTTCCCAAGTCCAAATGTGGAAATGATGCTATCTTCGTTGTCATCGACAAGCTTACTAAAGTGGCTCATTTCCTTCCAATCAAGGAATCTATCACAGCAGCTCAGCTGGCGGAGCTATACACCTCCAGGATTGTCTCCTTGCACGGCATTCCGCAATTGATATCTTCATATCGTGGAAGCATCTTTACTTCTAAGTTCTGGGACTCCTTCCAGAAGGCCATGGGCACCAACATTCGCTTCAGCACAACCTTCCATCCTCAAACTAGTGGACAAGTCGAGCGAGTCAATCAAATCCTTGAAGATATGCTCAGGGCTTGTGTCATTTCCTTCTGTATGAAGTGGGAAGATTGTCTTCCATATGCCGAGTTCTCCTACAACAACAGCTTCCAAGCGAGTTCAGGCAAGGCCCCATTCAAGATTCTCTATGGCAGAAAGTGCCGTACTCCTCTTAATTGGTCAGAGACTGGTGAACGCCAACTTATTGGCAATGACTTGATCACAGAGGCTGAAGAAATGTGTAAAGTCATCCGTGAAAATCTCAAAGCTGCGCAATCGTGCCAGAAGAGTTACTATGATAGCAAGCACCGTGACTGGGCTTTCGAGATCGGAGACCATGTCTACCTCCGCGTCTCTCCAATGAAAGGCACTCGTCGCTTCGGTATCAAAGGGAAGCTTGCCCCTAGATACGTCGGTCCTTTCAAGATCATTGGCAAAAGAGGCGATCTCGCTTATCAACTTGAGCTTCCGTCCAACTTCACAAATGTGCACGACGTGTTTCACGTGTCACAGCTTCACAAGTGCTTCAAGACTCCTGAGCGAACCATCAACTTCGAAGAGATTGATCTCCAAGAAGACCTGTCTTATCATGAGCATCCCGTTGCTATTCTTGAAGAAACCGAGCACAAGACTCGCAACAACTCTATCAAATTCCTGAAAGTGAAGTGGTCACATCATTCCGACCGAGAAGACACCTGGGAATGCAAGGATCACCTCCGTTCCGAATATCCGGAGTTCTTTCAGTCCTAGATCTCGAGATGAGATCCTTTCGTAGTGGTGGAGTGTTGTAACACCCCGGATGTAACTTGCCATATCTGTAACTCCGACTATGCCATTTTCGGCATTAAGTTATGAGATTCCCTTCATGGTTGGTTTTTTGTCTTCGTTTTGCACTTTGTTCATGTCATGCTTTTCAAATCATGTCATCATGTGCATCTCATTTGCATACGTTTTCGTCTCATGCATCCGAGCATTATCCCCGTTGTCTGTTTCGCTATCCGACACTCCTACATGCACCGGCGCGCCCCTCTTGCCTCTTTTCCTGAGCGGGTGTTAAACGTTCTCAGAATGAACCAAGATTTTCCAAGTGGCCTTGGTAAACCACCGGTAGACCGCTTGTCAAATTTCGTGTCATTTGGAGTTTGTTTGATGCTCCAACGGTAAACCGGGGAACCGTAAAGGCCGTGTGTGTGTTGCAGCCCAACACCCCACCAAAACAGCCCAATAACCCATCCAAACCACTCCCATGTCCTTCGTCGTCGGATCACGATCGCGTGGTCGAAAACTACACTCCATTTGGACACTCCTACCTCCTCCTAGGTATAAATATGTGCACCCTAGCCCTTTCCCCACTCCGCCGTCGGACATGTCCGGTCCGCACCGGACAGGAGCCCGCCGCCGCCCGCGGCCAATCCGCACGCGCCACGTCGCCCATGCCGCGCCCCACTTCGCCGCGTCGGCCCGCCGGGGCCCAGGCCGGGCCCTCCCCGGCCCGCGGCTCCTCCGCCCGTCCGCCGCCCGCGCCCCAGCGCCTCTCCCCTCGCCGCGCCTCGCCACCGCGCCACACCGCCACCGCAGAGCTCCGCCGCCGCCGCCGCTCGTGGCCTCCGCCTCCCCGCACCTTCCGCCTCTTCTCTGGCCATATCCGGCCGCAGGAGGGCCGGATCCGGCGAGTAGCAAGCTCCGGCGACCTCCCTCCTCTTCTCCGGCAAGTCCCATGCGCCAATGTCTCCCTCGTCTCTGGCGCAAGTCCGGCGAACATTGGTTCGCGTGCCGCGGTCTAACCCTAGATCTATTCTTCAGAGAGGTTGTTTTCTGCTAAGTCCCTAACATTTTGTGTCCCTGTTCTTCATGCCATAACTCCATGACCGTAGCTCCATTTCATGCGCATGATATATCAAAATGTTCAATGGGAGATGCTCTTCATTTCATTCCATTGTGGAATGCTTGTTTGAGTCCATCTTGATGCCCAAATCATTGATGAAAGATTTATATAAATTGTTAGGTGTTGTTACTTATCAGAGTATGAGGTTTTGGCATTTTTGTCACATTTATTGTGTGCATCATATGGGCATGAGATCTACATGTGTTTTGATCTATGACATGCTATCTTTACAGGGGTGCTAGCCATGTATTTTTTTGATCAATGTGGTGACTAGCACAAGCATGCAAAGTTGCCTTCATGATATTGCTGATTTGAGGGACTTCGGATTTTGCCAAGTCCTTGGTCTGCTGTTATTTTTATGCCATGTAAACTAGATGCTATAGTGAGATACATGCTTGTATTGAGTTGCTTCAGTAAGGATGATTTGGGAATATGCTTATGATCTATCCATCCATTCCCCTGTTTGAAATTATGGAGTGACCTAGCATGTCTTAATATTGCTCTAGTTTTGCTATAAAATGTTCCTGGCAGATTGTTTACATGTTAATCAATTTTGCCATGGTTGTTGTAGTTGATCCATGAATGCATTGAACTTGCCCTTGCCATGGTTAGCTTCATGAACATGTATTCTTGCTGATTCTATGCTTATCTTGTCATGCAATGCCTTGTGGTGAGTGATTTGAGCTCGCAAAGATGCCTTCATAACTCTGTTTATGCCATGCTCAGTTTTCTGCTAAGTCTGAATCTGTTTATAAAACTTGCTATGTTTAGATGGGTGCCGTCATATCTTATGTGCCTTTTTGGCTCATGATCAGTAAGGCACTTTTGTTCTATGCATTTTGTAGATTCATTCCATGCCTTTGATTTCTATGATATGTTTCTGTAGTATGCTGTTCGCTTGCTCTAAACATTACTTCCTGATTTTATTCCTGGCATGTTAGTATTTTCACTAAGTCTGTGAAGCTGATATCTTTTGCACTTTTTCCATGCTTGTTTGAACCTGCTCTTCTGTGATTTAGCCATAGTACAGTGTTCATGTTTTGTCAAGCATCTTAAGTAGATTACTGCCATGTGCTTTATTGCTATGTTGGAGTGCAGTAGCGTAGTTTCTTGTTGCATTCTAGATGGCATCGTGCTGTTAATCACAGAATTATGCCATTCTTGTTTTGCTTGCCATTTGCAAACCGTGCATCCGATTCTGGTGATCTTTATATCGATTTCGACCGGAATCATCTCATCTTTCCAGCGGCATTCTTGGTTTGCCAAGTTGATGCCTGGTTCAATCTTTCCCTTTCGAAGCACGCATTTGCATTGCATATCACATTCCGCATGTCATGCCATGTTTTGCATCATGTTGTTTGTGCATTGCACCGTGATTGATTGTTGGTCCTTTGCTTGTGTTCTTGCTTTGGGTAGAGCCGGGAGATGAGTACATGATTGAGGAACCTGTTGAGTACGCTAATGAGGATCAAGCTTTCATCAACTCTGAGTACATTGCATGCAAGATGACCATACCCTCGAAATCACTTCTATCTTTGCTTGCTAGTTGTTCGCTCTATTGTTGTGCCGTGATACCTACCACTGGTGAAAGTGCAACTATCCCTAGGTGGTTTTTGTAATTCCTAACAACATATAGCTCATTGAGCTAATGCTATTCCAAGATTAATATTTCAGGAAAAGCTCAATGAATGGCATGGCATGGATGAGGAATGCGGACCCCTCAAAATACCAAGGACAAAAAGATTGGCTCAAGCTCAAAGCTCAAGACTCTACATTTTATATTTTAGTGATCCAAGATCACATTGAGTCTATAGGAAAAGCCAATACTATCAAGGACGGATGAGGTGTTGTTTAATGAGGTTCTTGCTTCATAGTGCTTAGTGATATGCTCCAAAACCCTCAACAACGTTCCCACATCCACATATGACCTAAAACCAAAGTCAAACTTGGCCCCACCGATTCTTTCTATCCGGCGCCACCGAGTTCAAATGTCATAGCCACAGCCACAAACCCTAGGCAAATCGGTCTCACCGATAGGGATTTCGGTCACACCGAGATGGGGTTGTAATCTCTCCGTTTCCCTTCGTAATGTTTCGGTCCTACCGAGATGAGCGATCGGTCCCACCGAGATTGCAATGTAAACTCTCTGTTTTCCCTTTGTAACGTTTCGGTCTCACCCAAATGAGCGATCGGTCCCACCGAGTTTACCTGACCAACTCTCTGGTTATCTTATTACCAAAATCGGTCCCACCGAGTTTGTGTAATCGGTCACACCGAGATTACGTTATGCCCTAACCCTAACCATATCGGTCCTACCGAATTGCATCTTAGTCCCACCAAAAATCCTAACAGTCACTAGGTTTGCTAAATCGGTCCGACCGAGTTTCTCAATTCGGTCTCACCGAGATTGGTAAATTGTGTGTAACGGTTAGTTTTTGTGTGGAGGCTATATATACCCCTCCACCCACTCTTCATTCGTGGATAGAGCCATCAGAACATACCTACACTTCCAATACACATTTTCTGAGAGAGAACCACCTACTCATGTGTTGAGACCAAGATATTCCATTCCTACCATATGAATCTTGATCTCTAGCCTTCCCAAGTTGCTTTCCACTCAAATCTTCTTTCCACCAAATTCATATCCTATGAGAGAGAGTTGAGTGTTGGGGAGACTATCATTTGAAGCACAAGAGCAAGGAGTTCATCATCAACACACCATTTGTTACTTCTTGGAGAGTGGTGTCTTCTAGATTGGCTAGGTGTCACTTGGGAGCCTCCAACAAAGATTGTGGAGTTGAACCAAGGAGTTGGTAAGGGCAAGGAGATCGCCTACTTCGTGAAGATCTACCGCTAGTGAGGCAAGTCCTTCGTGGGCGATGGCCATGATGGGATAGTCAAGGTTGCTTCTTCGTGGACCGTTCGTGGGTGGAGCCCTCCGTGGACTCGCACAACCGTTACCCTCCGTGGGTTGAAGTCTCCATCAACGTGGATGTACGATAGCACCACCTATCAGAACCACGACAAAAACATCCGTGTCTCCAATTGCGTTTGAATTCTCCAAACCCTTCCCTTTACATTCTTACAAGTTGCATGCTTTACTTTCCGCTGATCATAGACTCTTTGCATGCTTGCTTGAATTGTGTTAAGATTGCTTGACTTGTGCTAAGATAGCTAAAATCTGCCAAAGACTAAAATTGGGAAAAGGATAGATTTTTATTTGGTCAAGTAGTCTAATCACCCCTCCTCTAGACATACTTCGATCCTACAAGTGGTATCAGAGCTTTGGTCTCCATTTGCTTTGAATTCCATAGCTTTTGGTGGTCATAGCCTTGGTTTCACAACCTAGGAGAGTATGGCATCTAGCGAGGGAAATTATCACCGTAGAGGTCCTTACTTTGATGGTACTAATTTTGCTAGTTGGAAGCATAAGATGAAAATGCATATTCTTGGACATAACCCCGCCGTTTGGGCTATTGTGTGTGTTGGCTTGCAAGGTGAATTCTTTGATGGGAAAGAACCGAATCGTGAAGCTACCGCGGATGAGTTGAAGATGCTACAATACAATGCTCAAGCTTATGATATCCTCTTAATGGATTGTGCCCCGAAGAATTCAACAAAATCAGCCATCTTAAGAATGCAAAGGAAATTTGGGATACTTTGATTGATATGCACGAAAGTACCGACTCCGTCAAGGAATCCAAGTTGGATGTGCTTCAAAGTCAACTTGAGAAGTTCAAAATGAAGGATGGTGAAGGTGTCACTGAAATGTACTCTAGGCTTGCTCTTATCACAAATGAGATTGCCGGCTTAGGAAGTGAAGAGATGATCGACAAATTCATCATCAAGAAGATCCTAAGAGCCTTGGTTGGAAAATACGATACCATATGCACATTGATCCAAATGATGCCAAATTACAAAGATCTCAAGCCTACAGAAGTCATTGGAAGAATTGTTGCTCATTATATGTCACTCAAGGATAAGGAGGAGCTCCATAACAAGTCAAGTGGTGCTTACAAAGCCTCATGTGAAGCCCCCACATCATCAAGTGAGAAACAAACCTTCAATGAAGAATTGAGCCTAATGGTGAAGAACTTCAACAAGTTCTACAAGAGTAGAAGCAAGGAGAGAAGTTCCAAGCCAAGGTCCTACAATGACAAAAGATCTTCTAGTCGAGAGCGAAACTGCTACAATTGTGGAAGACCCGGACACTACTCCAATGAGTGTACGGCTCCCCACAAGAGAAGAGAAGATTCTCCCAAAAGAAGAAGTATAAGAGAAGAATCACCATCAAGGGAGAGAAGGAGTAGGGATGATTGATATGAACGAAGACTGAGGGAGTCCTGGATTAAGGGGTCTCCGGACAGCCGGACTATATCCTTTGGCCGGACTGTTAGACTATGAAGATACAAGATTGAAGACTTCGTCTCGTGTCCGGATGAGACTCTACTTGGCGTGGAAGGCAAGCTAGGCAATACAGATATGTATATCTCCTCCTTTGTAACCAACCTTGTGTAACCCTAGCCCTTTCCGGTGTCTATATAAACCGGAGGGTTTTAGTCCGTAGGACAATGTACAATCATACCATAGGCTAGCTTCTAGGGTTTAGCCTCTCTGATCTCGTGGTAGATCTACTCTTGTACTACCCATATCATCAATATTAATCAAGCAGGACGTAGGGTTTTACCTCCATCAAGAGGGCGCAAACCTGGGTAAAACATCATGCTCCCTGCTTCCTGTTACCATCCGCCTTAGACGCACAGTTCGGGACCCCCTACCCGAGATCCGCCGGTTTTGACACCGACATTGGTGCTTTCATTGAGAGTTCTTCTATGCCGCCGCTAGAAGGAAGGATGTCTCGTCTCGTCTTTAAAGATGGTACCACTATTGGGGGAGCTTTGGCTGTCGGCCCAACTCTCCGGCTAGGCGGTTTCATCATGACCGCCTGTTCGGGCGCCGTGCCGATGATGACTTCTCGGGTCATCGAAAACAGCCTCCACGTCAAATCGGCACTCGCTGAACAGACGGATCCAATGGAACTCGCCTCCTTAAACGATCTCTTGGATCGCATTGCCGCCTTGGGAGTCGCTACAGACTATGATCGGATTGGGCTTAAACCTGATCAAAGGGAGATTAACTCTCCACCGGTCACCCATCATATTGCAGTGGTGGAGGAATAATGCGGCAACCTTTCCTCTATCTTGAGGACCAACTATGTTCGGATTCCCGAGCTCTCTGAGCCGGACGCCCATTCATGGGAGGACAACATCCAATCCCTGAACTTAGAGTCAGGCAGCGGGCCAGGATTATCGGGTAGCACCCCGGAACCGGAACTTCCAAAATTGGAAACTCCTCGGCCCCTGGATCTCAGATCGGGTAAGGGTTCAGATTCAATTCCACCCACCCACCCAAACATAAACGATCTTTTCCACATCAGGCAAGAGCCCCATGAAACAGTACATCATTACTGGGCCAGATTCCTCCTTGTATTGAACAAGGTTAAGGACTATCACGAGGAAGATGCGGTCTGACTTTTTTGCAATAATTGCACGAACAAGGGAATCCTTAATGCCCTAAGTCACCGTGACATATCACGCTTCGCTGACTTGGCGTCCATAGTACGAAAGTACTGTGCGATGGAAAGCGCCTGGAAAACCGAAACAAAATTTTGGGATAATCAGGCTCTGAATATACACCCAGTCCGAAGTAAAAGGGTGCACTATCGTAAGACACCCAAGCCAGTTGTAAAGAAACAAAAACCCTCTACAGGGCATGGAACCGTACTGGAGGGATGGCTCAACGGACCCTGCAAAATTCATAGCACAGCGGATATAATACCAACGCACAGCCTTAGAGCATGTTGGATACTCCGGCAGGTGGCCAAAAGTGGTGAGGATCTTCTTATCCCAAATACCACAGAGCACCATCCTGTGGATAACAATACGGTGTTAACAGTGTTTGAGACCTTCGCGTCAAATAATAGGCGCAAGCGAACACTCCGCAGCATGGCCGAAATCTGCCACGTAGCAGCAATAAATCCATGGAGTGACACGGCTATTACCTTCAATGCCAGTGACGAACCTAAATTCCGAACAGCCCGAGCACCAGCCGCACTGGTCCTCAGTCCAATCGTGGACGGCTTTCGACTCACCAAAGTACTCATGGACGGCGGCAGCGGACTATACCTCATCTATGAGGAAACTCTTCAAAAGATGGAAATAGACTGGAACCGCATCGAGCAAAGTAGCACAACCTTCAGAGGAATTATCCCCAGTCGGGAAGCACGCTATGCTGGGAAAATCACACTAGATGTGGTATTTGGCACGCCGGACAATTACAGGTCCGGAGTAATTACATTCCAAGTGGCCCCGTTAAGCAGTGGCTATCACGCTCTTTTAGGACGGGAGGCGTTTACAATCATCCAAGCCGTACCCCATTACGGGTACATGAAGCTTAAAATGCCCGGGCCCAACAGAATCATCACTCTCGCCAGTGATCCGGACACAGCACTCCGTGCCGAAAACAAAGCAGCCTCATTGGCCCTCGAGGCATTATCCAAAGCCCTCTCGGTCGAGGAATTAACCATGCTACGCTCCACAGTGGACAGGGACGACGTGATACTCGACAAGAGATCCAAATCCACCTCTTTTAAACCAGCGGATGAAATAGTCAAATTCCAAGTCCACCCAACGGACCCTACAAAGACAGCCTCCATCGGGGCACAGTTAAACCCCGCTACGGATGCTGCACTACGAGAGTTCCTGCGCGAGAATTGGTACATATTCGCCTGGCATCCCTCAGACATGCCAGGAATCCCACGCAGGCTGGCCGAGCATAGCCTCAATATCCTAAAGGGATTCAAGCTGGTCAAGCAAGCTCTTCGGCGTTTCTCCGAACCTAAGAGACATGCCATGGGAGAAGAACTAGCCAAGTTATTGGAGGCCAGATTCATCAGAGAAATAAAACATCCGGACTGGCTAGCAAACCTGGTGATGGTACCAAAGAAGGACAAATCATGGCATCTTTGTGTCAATTTCAAAGACCTCAATAAAGCTTGCCCAAAGGATCCCTTCCCCCTCCCACACATCGATCAAATCATTGATGCTACCGCAGGACATGAGTCATTGTGTTTCCTCGATGCATACTCCGGTTACCACCAAATCAAGATGGCGGAGTCCGACCAAGCCGCAACGGCATTCATCACACCATACGGTCCCTTCTGTTTTAACACAATGCCTTTTGGGCTCAAAAATGCCGGCGCAACATATCAGCGCATGATTCAGACATGTCTAGAGAAACAAATCGGCAAAATAGTAGAGGCATACGTAGACGATGTGGTTGTCAAAACCAAACACGTCGACTCTTTGATAGACGACTTGAGGCTCACATTCGACAACCTCCGAACATACGACATCAAGCTCAATCCGGAAAAATGCGTTTTCGGCGTACCAGCCGGAAAGCTCCTGGGTTTCATTGTCTCCAGTAGAGGTATTGAAGCTAATCCGGCCAAAATCCGAGCTTTGTCACAGTTGGCTACCCCAACAGACCTCAAACAAATCCAGAAGTTAACTGGATGCGTGGCGGCTCTAAGCCGCTTTATCTCCCGCTTAGGAGAAAAGGCGTTACCCCTTTATCGCCTCCTTCGGCGCACCGAACACTTCGAGTGGACGGACGCGGCCACAGCCGGATTGGAAGAAATAAAGGCCATCTTGGCAACCAACCCAATCCTGGCTGCGCCAAACATCGGCGAACCAATGCTGTTGTACATTGCGGCAACTCATCAAGTTGTAAGCGCGGTGCTCGTTGTCGAACGGGAAGCGGACGGACATAAATTCCCTCTTCAACAGCCGGTATACTATGTATCCACTGTCCTCACTCCATGCAAATCACGGTACCCGCATTACCAAAAGATAGCATATGCGGTATTCATGGCATCGCGGAAGCTGCAACACTACTTTCAGGAGTGTTCGATTACAGTAGCCTCGGAAGTGCCACTTAATGATATCATAAACAACCGCGCCGCTACGGGCCGGATTGCCAAATGGGCAATTGAGCTCCTCCCGTTCGACATAACATACAAACCTCGACGAGCCATTAAGTCGCAAGTATTGACCGACTTCATCGCGGAATGGACGGAGGCTGAACTCCCTAAAGAGTACGGCGCATACTCTAATTGGATCATGCACTTCGACGGTTCTAAAATGCTGGCCGGTCTAGGGGCTGGCGTCATCCTGACGTCCCCAACCGGAGATACCGTTCGGTACGTACTGCAAATATTGTATACAGACTCCAACAATGCAGCCGAATACGAAGCTCTGTTGCATGGTCTTCGGATGGCAGTCTCCATGGGCATTCAACGCCTGGAGGTACGTGGGGTTTCAATCCTCGCAATATCCCAAATAAATGGAGACTTTGACGCCAAGGATCCGAAAATGGCGGCCTATCAAAACGCCATCCTAAAAATGTCAGCTTGGTTCGAGGGGCTCGAATTTCACCATGTGGCTCGGGAAAACAATCAGGCGCCAGATATCCTCGCCCGCATCGGTGCAAAACGTGATGCGGTCCCCCCAACATAATTTTGGAAAGGCTGTTCAAGCCATCCGTAGTATGGGAAGGGGACACCGGTAATAATAGTCCAGACCCGGCCACAATACCTGATACCGAACTCTCTGACACAATCGGAGGCTCCCCCACCGAAATAACACCTTCCGCCCACGAAATAATGGCTATTATTGCCCCGTGGACAGAACCATTCCTAGCCTACCTAACTAGACAGGAACTTCCGGAGGACCAGAATGAGGCACGCTGCATAGTGCAGCGATCCAAGGCCTACAGGGTCCATGAGGGAGAATTGTACAAAAAAAGCACTACCGGAGTCCTTCAAAGGTGCATCTCCGAAGAGGAAGGGCGGAACCTTCTGGCAGAAATTCACGCCGGACTCGGCGGTCATCACGCCGCAGCCCGGGCTCTTGTAAGCAAGGCCTTCCGTACATGATTCTATTGGCCAATGTCCCGGGCAGATGCACAGGACTTGGTCCAACATTGCGTCGGTTGCCAGCTCTTTGCAAATCAAAGCCACATGCCACCCACCGCCGTCCAAACAATCCCCATTACATGGCCCTTTGCGGTCTGGGGGCTTGACATGGTTGGACCCCTTAAAGGGGGAACCCACAAGAAAAAATACTTATTGGTCATGATGGATAAATTCACCAAATGGATAGAGGCCAAACCTGTTAAAATAGCCGAATCTGGACCGGTGATAGACTTCATATCCGGGGTTGTACACCGTTATGGCGTCCCCCACAGCATCATCACTGATAATGGCACGAACTTCACGGCCGATGAGGTAAAACTCTGGTGCAGCAAAATGGGCATCAAGCTCGATTATGCTTCAATCTATCACCCACAAACCAATGGTCAAGTCGAGCGAGCAAACGGTCTTATAATGAGCAGCATCAAACCCAGATTAGTGCGCTCCTTAATAGAGTCTAACATGCACTGGGTAGAGGAGCTCGACTCCGTACTCTGGGGGCTGCGGACCACGCCGAATCGTAGTACCGGATATACACCCTTCTTTATGGTGTACGGTGCAGAGGCAGTCTTGCCCTGTGACATAATTCATGACTCACCTCGAGTGCGCCTGTACGAAGAAAGAGAAGCCGAGCTCGATCGGCAGGACAGTCCTGACACCCTGGAGGAGGAGCGCGACGTAGCCAAAGCCCGTTCCACATTTTATCAGCAACAGGCTCGCAGATACCAAAGCAGAGAAGTACGGGCCAAAACTTATAACGTTGGCAAACTAGTTCTACGCCTGCCGGATAAGAAAAAGAACAAGCTCGAGCCCAAATGGGAAGGTCCCTTCATTATTGACCAAGTTCTGACCGGTGGAGCGTACCGACTGCGGGATGCATCGACTAGTTGACTCGAGCCGAACCCATGGAACGCGGCCAGACTCCGAAGATTCTACGCCTAGCACCAGACTCTATGTTAGTCCCGTCCCTTTGTCCATTTTTCCATATATATTATCTGTCTTGTTTCTCTTTCTTTCTTTTTTTCTTTTATTATTTCTCTAGGCCTTCAAGGGTCACCTTGTGCCTTGCTCGTGCATTACAGATGCGCTAGCCTCACTCTTCATACCTGGGGGCTTCTTTCACAGAAGCTTAAATTATTTATCTGGGCCTCATGCCCAACACATGTGTTATACTTCCGCATGTACCTTTTTTCACCATTATATGCATCGATATGACTTAAGTTTTGGCCAAGCTGGGTTGCCTAGCTCTTGTATTTATGCCCTACGATCCCGTTAATTCGGCTAGGGCATAAGGGGAGCACCTCTGCGATTGGTACTGCCGGGTCAGCCGGATGTGTACCTCAGACTGGGTGAAGCCGAAAGCTAGCGTTCTTAAGGGAATATTCGGCCGGTGAACAAAAGATGATTTTTATTTATTGTCCATATCTGCCCCTAGATGTTTTTCCTGCATTTCCTATCGTAGTCCGGACATGCATTTTAGGGCATGCTTACCCAGGGAAAGGAACCCTTAACGAAACTATTCTCCCTGGAAGATGTTTCTTACTACCCATGTAATATAACATAACTAGTTGGGCACTTGTATGATAAAGCACTAAGGACCCCTACGCCTGGTCTCCATGCATACCCCGGTTCTTATATAACTGAGCGGGTATTCGGATACACTCCGGACTATTGGGCCCGGAGGTTGAAGCGAAAAGGTCCGCAACGACAAATGATCTACAATCCGGCTAGAAGGAATTATACATGTCACTTTAATTACATAGTCATGCAGACTGGCTAAATTCCTCTTCTATACCATCCAACAGGCGGTCTAGCTTACAATACTGTTGGGAATACTTTGCGGCTAATTCTACTTGCCCATAAACTAAGCTAACGGGGATCTCTTTTCCGTCGGGCCCCACAGGTCCGACCTCGGCCATGTGATTGGGGTCTGCCTTGGTATAACATGTCTTCACCATGGCCTAGGCTTCTCTGGCACCCTGTCGGCAGGCTAATATCTTCCATAATCGGAAGCGCCGCTGTGCTCCCTTGAGCTTCTCCGCAAGCTCCGCAACGCCCTCTGGCAGGGAGACGGACGGCCACAAAGCCTGGGCAACACCCTGCATCACCTGCCGAACTTGTTCGTGCAGTTGTGACAGCTCGGATAGAAGATCACCCGCAGACCCGGGCATTTCCTCCGTGGGACGACTCGTCAACATACCTACAGACATAACGCTATTAGTTGGCTTCTTCGCCGAACTCCTTTAAAAGGATTCGTTCAAGCACTTACTGAAAATGCCGTGCCGAAGCCGCTTATTCTCCTTCTTGGAGTCTGCAAGCTGGCCCCGAACGTCTTTTAGTTCCACGTTCAGCTTTATATTGGCGTCTTGGAGATTGTTTTTCTCCCGCCTAACCTCAGTCAGCACGCGTTTTCCAGCCTCTAGCTATCGCATAGCATGCTGGTCCCCCAGATTTTCTCCGGATTCATCTACAAAATCTATTGTTAGATCTGCAGCCACGCCGCACACTATATGGTAACCATCATTCTTTAAAGTAAGTGTTACCAGCGGGAGGCTTTTTCTGTTCCTGCAATGCGGCAACAGCGGCCCGCAGTTGGGTCTTGCATTCCTCCAGCTCCTGGGACAGCCTAGTATTCTTCTCTGTAAGAACCTGCACAATAAAGATGATCCTTAAATCAGTTCTGCTAACTGTTTCAAGTCTGAGGGGCTACTGATACATATAACTCGTCAGATTTACTCACCCGTACATCCTTTACATACTGATCCGTGGCTCTGGCTAGACCATCTTGAGTAGCACGGAGGTACGCTTCTCCAGAATTGAAGGTGTCAAATGCCTCTGGTGAGAAACAAGCGTCACGGAGTACGACCCGACGGCGCCTATGATTCATGGCGCTTTCCACTTCTGAGTTTGTAGCAGATAATCTATCCGCATCCTCTGTCGGGGGATTATCCGGCGCCTGCTCCATATTGGCTTCTGCCTCCATGTCCGGTCCTGGCGCCCGACTGGTGGAAGCGTGATTGGTAATATCGCCAGACATATTCCGGCGAGTGTTTTTCCTGTTAAAGAAATGCGGACGTCATTACATTTTGAGAAAGACGACAACCACGGAGCGGGGTTTTTCTTATACCTTTGCACTGGCGTCTCCGTCCTGACCGCCTTCCTTTTTGGCCTACCCGGCCTCGATGCCTCTTGTTGGCGAGTTGTTGCGGGATCAGCTGGGCGTCCCAAATGCCTTCCCTGTAAAAGATGCCATGTGTATATGGTGGGTGAAGTGCCTAAAAAGGAGATCCTATTTGGGAGTTGGGATTTTTGGTTTTTTCTTACTTGCGATGCAGGGAGCAGTCCGGGATAGTCGGCCGTAATGGCCACCATGGCATCATCGCAGCTTAACTGATAGAACTGCCGGTCTATCAGCTCCACGAATATAATCGAATCTTCTACAAGTCCGGAGTCGAGGGCCCGGTCAGGGTCCTCTGGTTGTGGAGAAGGGCTGCTGACCTCCTTTATGGCTTTTCGCAGTTCCTGCTGCAAAGTGTCAAGGTGAATACTTACGACAAAGAGTGCGGGAAAATGGGAGCAGGGAGATATAACTTACCCAGCTTGGAGGATTGTACATGGAGAATCCATCCCGTGGCTTGATGCGGGTAAACTCCTCTTCCTCACCTTTGAACAATTCGGACAGAATCTTTGCTAAAGCGGCAACATTGTCCGGACCCTTACGCCCGTAGCGGGTGGCGTCATCTGCCCCGTTATAACACCACAAGGGGTGCCTACGGTATTGAAGTGTTGCACTCCCCGCATTATGCAAATCGACATGACTTCGATTATTGTCAATCCTGATTGAGCCAGTGCTTTGTCCGGTTCATCAGATAGAGGACTTCTCTGTTGTCTTCCGCCTGGGGGCTCCGTGGGCGCCAACTTCGGTGCTTCTTCAGAGGAGCATTGTTGAACTCAGGAAGACCCCACCGAACAGGGTCCGAAAGAGGAACGTCCTCCATGTAAAACCATTCTGAAGGCCAGTCTTTAGACGACTTCTTCGGGGTACCGGACAAGTATCTGGTATCGGCGATGCGCCATATTTTGGCTCCGCCCACTTGATAAAGTGATCTCCCCTGAATGCGAGGGACGAGGCAAAATAGCCTTTTCCATAGCTCGAAGTGAGCCTCGCAGCCCCGGAACAACTCGCAGAGAGGAACATAGCCGGTGATATGTAGAATGGAGGCAGGGGTGAGATTGTGTAATTGGAGGCCGTAGAACTCCAGGAGCCCGCGAAGGAACAGATGAATTGGAAATCTGAGTCCCCTTAGTAAATAAGGAACAAGGCAGACCCGTTCCCCCATGGAGGGACAGGGAAAGCTCTCAGCTTGCTCCCGCCATTATAGGTGGCAAGCCCGGCTCGAACGGGCACCATATACGCCGGAGGGAGAAATCCCTTAGTCTCAGTTCGACCAATCGACTGTGCAGGACTGAACACCTCTCCCAATCACCAGGCTTAGAGCTACGGCAGCGAGAGGAGGAGCTGCAGAGGTCGGCCATGCTAGAATGGATCTTTCCGAAATGCGCTCTAATGGACTCTCGTTGGGGGAGGATGGTATGGATCGGATCTAAGAATCCCCATCCCTTCAATAGACAATTTATTTATCTGGCTAGGGGGGCGAATGTAAAAACGCCCTGGCGCCTCGTATTCATTCGACGCGTGGGAGAAAGCCCTTATTGGGCACAGAAGCCAAGAGGTTCAACATTTATGGAGCCGGACACTGCTTACGAACACTTGAAGATTGGAGAAGAACCCGCCTTGCAATGCCGAAGACAACACTGCACGCCAGACTCATCATCATTGAAGCTTGGTTCGGGGGCTACTGAGGGAGTCCTGGATTAGGGGGTCTTCGGACAGCCGGACTATATCCTTTGGCCGGACTGTTAGACTATGAAGATACAAGATTGAAGACATCGTCTCATGTCCGGATGAGACTCTACTTGGCGTGGAAGGCAAGCTAGGCAATACGGATATGTATATCTCCTCCTTTGTAACCGACCTTGTGTAACCCTAGCCCTTTCCGGTGTCTATATAAACCGGAGGGTTTTAGTCCGTAGGACAACGTACAATCATACCATAGGCTAGCTTCTAGGGTTTAGCCTCTCTGATCTAGTGGTAGATCTACTCTTGCACTACCCATATCATCAATATTAATCAAGCAGGACGTAGGGTTTTACCTCCATCAAGAGGGCCCAAACCTGGGTAAAACATCATGTTCCCTGCTTCCTGTTACCATCCGCCTTAGATGCACAGTTCGGGACCCCCTACTTGATATCCGTCGGTTTTGACACCGACAAGGACCCTCACGGAGAAGCAAGGATTCGGAAAGGAAGGACAAGTCATCAAGGAGCTACACAAAACGAAGACATCAAGCTCATGTTGGTGAATGGGTATCCGGCTCCGACTCCGACAATGACTCTGAGAGAAGCTATCACTCCGACTCCAAATATACTCAACATGAAGGTGTTGCCAGACTAGCACTTGTGTCAACCAACTCCTACGACATATTTGATTCACCAAATGAAGGAATTGGAAGATGCTTCATGGCCAAAGGTCCAAAGGTATCACACCCCGAGTATGTTGATTTCAATAGTGATGAAGATGACTTGTTAGGTGATGATGAGTTACTTGTTGACAATATAGTGAAGAATACTATAATGAAACGAATGACAATGATAAGGAGAATATTGAGTCTCTAACTAAAGAACTAAACACTCTTAAGTTAGCTCATGAAACTATCTTAGGAGATCATCGAGAACTTTTAAGGACTCATGAGAAATTACGTTTTGAGAAGCTCAATCTTGAGCAAGGGCATGAGTTCTTAAAGGCAATCAATGATGATCTTTGCAAGAAAAGTTCTTCTTACATTGCCAAGCATTTACTCTTATCCACTTATATGCCTCAAGTCAAGTCTAGTAACAAGAACAAGAAGGATTCTTCTTCTAGTAGTAACAATAATCATGCTAAATCCAATATTGTTGCTTCTAGTAGTTCTCTTGATTCCACTAATGATTCTCTTAGCCAAGTTACACTTGAGCAAGAAAATAGCTTATTTAAGGGAATTATGGAGAAAGGTGTTTACAAGAGCCTTGCCGGGAGTAAGCAATTCGAGGAAATTGTACGCAAGCAAGGAAGGCACCGGAAGAATCAAGGTGTTGGTTTTGAACGAAAGTTCAACGCCAATGGAGTTGAGTGGGAAGAAGATCAATACCCCAAGACGAAGTTTGTTCCTCAAAAAGAGAAGTATGATCCTACTTCTTCCAAAAGGACACAAGCTCAAGATGATCTTCCACCACAAGACCACAAGCAAAAAGGCAA
This sequence comes from Triticum dicoccoides, assembly GCF_002162155.2. NCBI lineage: Eukaryota > Viridiplantae > Streptophyta > Magnoliopsida > Poales > Poaceae > Triticum > Triticum dicoccoides. Next base: position 363,965,549 of record NC_041384.1, on the reverse strand, counting down.
GGACAAGCTTCAAGAGGAAATTGACGCATTTGAAGAAGCTCCTAAGGCCTTGGTCAAGTGGGTTCCCAAGACTACATCAAGTTCCACTTCATCAAGTACAACTGCAACTCCGAGGATTCCCATCAAGATGGTGTGGATCCCGAAGAAGAAGAACTAGAGAGTTCTTGAGGGTGACTCCACCAACATACTTCACTATTATCATTTTGGCAAGAACAAGTGCAATCAACTTCCACATCTTGCACTAGTTCAAGGAGTCACAAACCCTCTTGTTGGCAAGACAAGGGACAAGGTAACCTAAAGCTTTCATAGACATCATCTTGTGTGTGCATCACTCTATGTCTATGGATATCCTTGTTTGTTCCTTGTGGGACTAACCCGTGTAGGTATTGAAAGTGCAACTCACTCCAAAGGATAGCTCCAAATGATCTACATCAACATAGAGCATCCACATCTTCAACACCTACCTGAAGTCATCATCGACAAAACCCAAGGTTAGTTTATCCCTCTTAGGGGGGATCTCACATCTAGGGGAGCTTTACTCTAACAATTGAGTTAAAGCAACTCTAATGGTGTGAACACAACAATGCTTTATGTAAAAGTGGTAACCCCACTTGTGCTTAAACGATGAGTATGACCTATAATCAAATGTTCTCATTTGACTCATAAGTCAATATACTCATATATAGATGACCTAGTCACCGCCAATTGCTTGATAGATGCTAGAATTGTTTGTGCATGCTTTGCCACATATTTCAATTGCCATTTTGTTGTGTGAGCATGTTGGTTGCATAATTTACTCATTCGAGGACATCCACTTGTTGTTTTGATTGATTGGTTTCCTTTTCTTTTGGCCAAGTGGATGGACAAGAATGCCTAAGAACCTTCTCTAGCTATCTATGCTTTTGTCGTCTCAAACTCTATTCATGATGCATCACAAAATTTGATCAAGTCAGATTCGAACCACTCTGTGTGAGGAGCACTCGGAGTCCCCAATTCGTCATAGACTTAAACTTCCAAAACTTCTTTGTGCATTTTGGTCTGACTGATTCACCCATTTCGGTCATACCGAGATCACTAAGTCGATCTAGGTTTTCAATCTCGGTGCAACCAATTTGAACTTTTCGATCACACCGAGTTGCAGTAACTGCTTGCAGTTATGCATCTCGGTGCCACCGAGTTGTTCCACTCGGTCACACCGACAGGGTCGGGCTATATATATCCACGGGTCATATTTTGGAAAACTTTCTGAACCTCCTCGACCCGCGCTTAGCCCGCTCTGCCTCCAGGGTCTCCGGATCCTCCTCCTCGTCGCCAGCCGCCTCCTGCCACTGGTCTCCGCCGCCGTCAACGGGAATCAACCCCGCCGTTGCCGCCGTAGCGAGTTCATCGCCGAACTAGGGTATGAACTCAATCACTATGCTATCCTTATCTGATTCCTAGCACATTGTGTTCGCCATGTATCTTGCCACGATTGAGATCATTCTTATCCAGTCAAAACACTCCGTAGTTTAGTCGTGAATTGAAAATTTAGGGTTAGGTTTCCGCCGAAACCATCTCAGACCCACCGAGTTGTGGAACTCGGTACCACCGATTCGGCTCAGGCCATTTCACATGTGATTCTCGGTCTGACCGAGAATTGCAAATCGGTGTGACCGAGTTCAGGACTTTGTGAAACCCTAGCAGTCCCGGTGCCACCAAACTATGACTCGGTCTGACCGAGTCCACTAGTTTAGGTTCCAACAGCTGCTTCGGTATCACCGAGTTTACAAATCGGTAGATCCGAAATTCTTTCTGTGGAAAACTAAAACTAAGTTTTTGACTCATTCTTTTGCAAAAACCTCTGCATTTTGTGATGCTTATCCACTCTATCTCATCTATATCTATTCACAGGGCCTGCTGTCAGTGTTTGCAATATGTCTGATCAGAGTGACAGCCAGAACATGTTCACTTGAGTGAGGGCACTAGTCCCTCTATAAGCTCAGATGATGGCAGCAGGAGCACACCAAGCAATCTGCCAAAGGCTACCACCAGGGCCAGCAAGAAAAGAACTTCATAGTCAAAGGATGAGGACTATGTGGCTGAGGAAGAAGAAACCACCTCAAAGAGAAAAGTCCTGAAGAAGGAATATGGCACAACTGCTGCCACCAAGCCAAGCATGAAGCAAAAGGTTCCTGCCAAGAGAATTCCAATGTCTAAGGCCAGAGCATCTACTCAAGAGACTTTGGGATCTGCACCCAAAGAGCAGGTTGTGGCAGAGAAGAAGAGGAAAGAGAGGGTCAAGAAGACCACTGCCAAAGTGCTTGGGTGATCCTCAATCATGAGAGATTCTGAAGAGGAAGAGGAAGAAGATGCTGCACCAGCACCCAAAGCTCAGAAGCTTATGGGTGATGCCATCAGGGCAGGGGCTGTTCCATCTAAGCCTAAGACTGCTCCAAAGGCTGCTGCTCCAGCTCCAAAGCCAAAACCAAAGAGGAGCGCCAGGAACATCCCTGATGAGGAAAAGAACAAGGACCCAGTGCCTGAAGCTAAAATGGAAGAAGAAGATGATGAGTCACATGTCTTGAGGAAGTTGAAGCCAAAAATTCCAGATCACAATGATGCTCATGCAGTTGCAGAGAACATGAAGATCAGGAAGGACTCAGGTCTGAGGCTATGGAGAGAGTCTGATCCATATGCCACCAGGAGAAGGACTGCTGTGGACTACATGTTCCATACAAAGGAACATCAGGACTTCTATGAGACAGTCTTGCTTGACAAGAAGCCCATAGTGTGTGACATGAGATGGGTCGACTAGGACTACATCAAGGAAAATGAGGATCACTATCCAGGTGTATATGACAGTTTCAAGGCTTGTGGAGTTGATCAGTTTGTGGCTCAGAACCTCACAAAATGGAATGATGAGCTTATCATGCATTTCTACTCCACAGCTCACTTCTACCCAGATGGAAGGATTGTCTGGATGTCTGAAGGTACTAGGTAACAGTCCACAGTTGCTGAATGGGCGAAGTTGATCAATGCTCCAAAAGAGAGTGAAGATGACTTGGATGTCTATGCCAACAAGAAGAAGGATCACAACTCCATGGAACACATGTACAAGGAGATCCCAGATGCTGCTCTTGAGACATAAAAGTTTGGATCTGTACATTACCTGCTGTCAAGACTGCCTACTATCAACTGGATCCTCAGGCACACTCTCTTGCCAAATTCAGGTGATCACAAGATGATCAGAGGCCATGCGATAAACTTGCTGCACATTTTTGATGTCCCACAGAAGTTCAAAGTCATGAGCCTTATAGTTGAAACTATCAAGAGGACAGCTGCAGATCAGAAGAGGAGTTGTGGGTATGCCCCACAGATCCAGGAGCTGATTAACTCCAAGATGGGCACTGGTACATATCTGCAGGACAAGGCGCACATGCCTATCTACCCAGAATTTGAGGACAACACTGTGATGATGGATGAAAATGAACCATCTTCTGTGCACGCACAAGCCAAGAAGGAGAAGGCAAAGGCTGAAAAGGCTGCAAGGATGCCAACTACTGAAGAAGCATCTCAGTATCTTCTGAAGAGCAAGCAAGATCAGCTTGGCTACTTGATTGCATCCACTCTAAGGATTGAGAAAGGGCTGGCCACCCTGACTCAAAACCAGGAGAGCTTGGAAAGGATCGTAGAGCAAAAGTTCTATGACTTGGATGTGAAGGTAACTGAGATTGAGTCTGCTGTGAAGCAACTTCAGGATGATATGCAGGAGAGGAAGGGCAAGACAACCACTGATGCATTTGCTAGAGTGCCTAGAGCTCAGAGATCTGCTGTAGTGCCAGTTCCAGACACCAGAGCCACTTCATTTGCACCAGCTACAGCTTCAGTGCCACCAGCTTCAGCACCTACTCCATCAGCTCCATCTACTTCGACTGAAGCCTTCATTCTTGGAGTTATCCGGACACCACCACCTGAAGACCAAGCCTAAGAGACGATTTAGTGCTATGCATTTTCTAGGAACTTTTTGGTAACTTGTTGCCAAAGGGGGAGAAAAATGTATAGATCATAGGCTTCGAGAGAGAGCGTTGCTTTTTATTCTCTCTTGCTTTGGTGGTTGAACTTTATTCGCTTTGCTTGTTTGAGATACTTTCTGTCTGTGTGATTCTTGGATGATCATGTGTTTGATCATATGCTACTTTAATGCTTGTTGGATGACATTATCATTTTATCCCTATATGATCATTCACTTTGCTTGGTGATGAGTGCATGTATTTAATTATTATCATTTTGAGCGCTCCACCAAGATGTATGTGACATGGAAGAGTAACCCATGAGCCAAACTCTTTGTGCATTTGCAGTCCAACGCAAATCATAAACTATGCACAAATTTAGGGGGAGCTCTTGTTTTTCACATACTTCTCAAAGTGACAATGTTTTTCACTCTTATTATCATTTGTCGAAGCTTTGATCTATATGTTGTCATCAATTACCAAAAAGGGGGAGATTGAAAGTGCAACTATCCCTAGGTGGTTTTGGTAATTCCTAACAACATATAGCTCATTGAGCTAATGCTATTCCAAGATTAATATTTCAGGAAAAGCTCAATGAATGGCATGGCATGGATGAGGAATGTGGACCCCTCAAAATACTAAGGACAAAAAGATTGGCTCAAGCTCAAAGCTCAAGACTCTACATTTTATATTTTAGTGATCCAAGATCACATTGAGTCTATAGGAAAAGCCAATACTATCAAGGAGGGATGAGGTGTTGTTTAATGAGGTTCTTTCTTCATAGTTCTTAGTGATATGCTCCAAAACCCTCAACTACCTTCCCACATCCACATATGACCTAAACGCAAAGTCAAACTCGGCCCCACCGATTCTTTCTATCCGGCGCCATCGAGTTCAAATGTCTTAGCCACAACCACAAACCCTAGGCAAATCGGTCTCACCGATAGGGATTTCGGTCACACCGAGATGGGGTTGTAATCTCTCTGTTTCCCTTCGTAACGTTTCGGTTCTACCGAGATGAGTGATCGGTCCCACTGAGATTGCAATGTAAATTCTCTGTTTTCCCTTCGTAACGTTTCAGTCTCACCGAAATGAGCGACCGGTCCCACCGAGTTTACCTGACCAACTCTCTCGTTATCTTATTACCAAAATTGGTCCCACCGAGTTTGTGTAATCGGTCACACCGAGATTATGTTATGCCCTAACCCTAACCATATCGGTCCTACAGAATTGCATCTTAGTCCCACCGAAAAACCTAACGGTCACTAGGTTTGCTAAATCGGTCCGACCGAGTTTCTCTATTCGGTCTCACCGAGATTGGTAAATTGTGTGTAACGGTTAGTTTTTGTGTGGAGGCTGTATATACCCCTCCACCCACTCTTCATTCATGGATAGAGCCGTCAGAACATACCTACACTTCCAATACACATTTTCTGAGAGAGAACCACCTACTCATGTGTTGAGGCCAAGATATTCCATTCCTACCATATGAATCTTGATCTCTAGCCTTCTCAAGTGCTTTCCACTCAAATCTTCTTTCCACCAAATGCATATCCTGTGAGAGAGAGTTGAGTGTTGGGGAGACTATCATTTGAAGCACAAGAGCAAGGAGTTCATCATCAACACACCATTTGTTACTTCTTGGAGAGCGGTGTCTCCTAGATTGGCTAGGTGTCACTTGGGAGCCTCCGACAAAGATTGTGGAGTTGAACCAAGGAGTTTGTAAGGGCAAGGAGATCGCCTACTTCGTGAAGATCTACCGCTAGTGAGGCAAGTCCTTCGTGGGCGATGGCCATGATGGGATAGACAAGGTTGCTTCTTCGTGGACCCCTCGTGGGTGGAGCCCTCCTTGGACTCGCGCAACCGTTACCCTCCGTGGGTTGAAGTCTCCATCAACGTGGATGTACGATAGCACCACCTATCGGAACCACGACAAAAACATCTGTGTCTCCAATTGCATTTGAATTCTCCAAACCCTTCCCTTTACAGTCTTGCAAGTTGCATGCTTTACTTTCCGCTGCTCATAGACTCTTTGCATGCTTGCTTGAATTCTGTTAACATTGCTTGACTTGTGCTAAGATAGCTAAAATCTACCAAAGACTAAAATTGGGAAAAGGATAGATTTTTATTTGGTCAAGTAGTCTAATCACCCCCCTCTAGACATACTTTCGATCCTACAACTTGCTATATCATGCCTCCCATATTGCCATGTCAAGCCTCTAACCCACCTTTCCTAGCAAACCGTTGTTTGGCTATGTTACCGCTTTGCTCAGCCCCTCTTATAGCGTTCCTAGTTGCAGTCGAAGATGAAGTTTGTTCCATGTTGGAACATGGATATTGTTGGGATATCATTATTATATCTTGTTTACTTTAATGCATCTATATACTTGGTAAAGGGTGGAAGGCTCGGCCTTATGCCTGGTGTTTTGTTCCACTCTTGCCTCCCTAGTTTCCGTCATACCGGTGTTATGTTCCTTGATTTTGCGTTCCTTACGCGGTTGGGTGTTATGGGAACCCCTTGACAGTTCGCCTTGAATAAAACTCCTCCAGCAAGGCCCAACCTTGGTTTTACCATTTGCCTACCTACCACCATATACCTTCCCTTGGGTTCTGCAGACCCAAGAGTCATCTTTATTTTAAACCCCCCCAGCCAATGCTCCTCTGAGTGTTGGTCCGAACTAGTGTCCTTTGCAGCGCCACCTTGGGGAAACTCGAGGGTTGATTTTAGTTGTACGGAGTGCTCATCTGGTGTGCCCTGAGAACAAGATATGTGCGACTCCTATCGGGATTTGTCGGCACATTGGGCAGCTTTGCTGGTCTTGTTTTACCATTGTCGAAATGTCTTGTAACCGGGATTCCGAGACTGATCGGGTCTTGCCGCGAGAAGGAATATCCTTCGTTGACCGTGAGAGCTTGTGATGGACTAAGTTGGGACACCCTACAGGGTTTTGAACTTTCGAAAGCCCTGCCCGCGGTTATGAGCAGATGGGAATTTGTTAATATCCGGTTGTAGAGAACGTGACACTTAACTTAATTAAAATGTATCAACCGCATGTGTAGCCGTGATGGTCTGTTTTCGGCGGGGTCCGGGAAGAGAACATGGTCTCGTGTTATGCTTGAATGTAAGTAGCTTCAGGATCACTTCTTGATCACTATTAGCTTCTCGACCATGCTTTGCTTCTCTTCTCTCTCTCTTTTGCGTAAGTTAGCCAACATATATGCTAGTGCTTGCTGCAGCTCCACCTCACTACCTTTTCCTACCCCCTAAGCTTAAATAGTCTTGATCTCGCGGGTGTGAGATTGCTGAGTCCCCATGACTCACAGATACTTCCAAACAGATGCAGGTGCCGATGATGCCAGTGTAGGGGACGCTACTGAACTCAAGTGGGAGTTCGACGAGGATTCGGGCCGGATGATCAGTAGTGGAGCCCACTTGGGGCGATCGGGGATCTAGCATTTGGGGTTGCCTTTCTTTATATTGGTTCTGTAGTCGGACCTTGATTATATTCTGGATGATGTATGATATATTTATGTATTGTGTGAAGTGGTGATTGTAAGCCAACTCTTTATCCTGTTCTTATTCAGTACATGGGATGTGTAAAGATTACCCCTCTCGCGACATGCCTACCATGCGGATATGCCTCTAAGTCGTGCCCCGACATGTGGGAGATATAGTTGCATTGTGGGTGTTACAGAGTAGCTGTGACAATTTCCATGGAATAGAAAATTTTCAATGTAGGTCTTTCAAATATGATGGATATTTAGACATGTGATATGTAGTGTTGTGTACTACTAGTGCTGAAGGAAATAGGCCCTAGAGGCAATAATAAAGTTGTTATTTATATTTCCTTATATCATGATAAATGTTTATTATTCATGCTAGAATTGTATTAACCGGAAACTTAGTACATGTGTGAATACATAGACAAACATAGTGTCCCTAGTATGCCTCTACTAGACTAGCTCGTTAATCAAAGATGGTTAAGTTTCCTAACCATAGACATGTGTTGTCATTTGATGAACGGGATCACATCATTAGAGAATGATGTGATGGACAAGACCCATCCATTATCTTAGCATAATGATCGTTTAGTTTTATTGCTATTGCTTTCATCATGACTTATACATGTTCCTCTGACTATGAGATTATGCAACTCCCGAATACCGGATGAAAACTTTGTGTGCTAGCAAATGTCACAACGTAAATGGGTGATTATAAAGATGCTCTACAGGAGTCTCCGATGGTGTTTGTTGAGTTGGCATAAATCGAGATTAGGATTTGTCACTCCGTGTATCAGAGGGGTATCTCCGGACCCTCTCGGTAATGCACATCACTATGAGCCTTGCAAGCAATGTGACTAATGAGTTAGTTACGTGATGATGCATTATGGAACGAGTAAAGAGACTTGCCGGTGACGAGATTAAACTAGGTATGATGATACTGACGATTGAATCTCAGGCAAGTAACATACCGATGACAAAGGGAACAACGTATGCTGTTATGCGGTTTGACCGATAGAGATCTTCGTAGAATATGTAGGAACCAATATGAGCATCCAGGTTCCGCTATTGGTTATTGACCGGATAAGTGTCTCGGTCATGTCTACATAGTTCTCGAACCCGTAGGGTCTGCACGCTTAATGTTCGATGACGATTTGTATTATGAGCTATGTGATTTGATGATCGAAGTTTGTTCGGAGTCCCGGATGAGATCACAGACATGACGAGGAGTCACGAAATGGTAGAGAGGTAAAGATCGATATATTGGAAGGTTATATCCAGACATCGGAATGGTCCTGAAGTGTTTCGGGTAATTTTCAGAGTACCGGGAGGTTACCGGAACCCCCCGGGGAAGTAGTGGGCCTTAATGGGCTTTAGTGGAAGGGACAGAAGGGCCTCAAGGGGTGGCCGCGTGCCCCCCATGGCTGGTCCGAATTGGACTAGGAGGGGGCGGTGCCCCCCTCTTCCCTTCTCCCCTCTTCCTCCTTACTTCCTTCCCCTTGTTGGAATAGGAATGGGGCGGGGGGCGAATCGTACTTGGGCCGGGAGTCCAAGTAGGACTCCTGCGCTTGGCGCGCCCCCCTTGGGCCGACCTGATCTTCCCCCTCCTTTATATACGTGGGAGGGGGGCACCCCAAAGTCACACCAAGTCTTCTCTTAGCCGTGTGAGGTGCCCCCCTCCACAGTTACACACCTCGATCATATCGTCGTAGTGCTTAGGCGAAGCCCTGTGCTGGTAACTTCATCATCACCATCGCCACGCCATCATGCTGACGGAACTGTTCCTCGTCCTCAAATGGATCAAGAGCTCAAGGGACGTCATCATGCTGAACGTGTGCAGAACACGGAGGTGCCGTACGTTCGGTACTTGGATCGGTTGGATCATGAAGACATTTGACTACATCAACCGCGTTACTAAACGCTTCCGCTTTCGGTCTAAATCTATTGAGACGACACCATATGAACTATGGTTTGGCAAGAAACCTAAGCTGTCGTTTCTTAGAGTTTGGGGCTGCGATGCTTATGTGAAAAAGCTTCAACCTCATAAGCTCGAACCCAAATCGGAGAAATGTGTCTTCATAGGATACCCAAAGGAAACTGTTGGGTCCACCTTCTATCACAGATCTGAAGGCAAGATATTCGTTGCTAAGAATGGATCCTTTCTAGAGAAGGAGTTTCTCTCGAAATAAGTGAGTGGGAGGAAAGTAGAACTTGATGAGGTAATTGTACCTTCTCCCAAATTGGAAAGTAGTTCATCACAGAGATCAGTTCCAGTGATTTCTACACCAATCAGTGAGGAAGCTAATGATGATGACCATGAAACTTCAGATCAAGTTACTACTAAACCTCGTAGGTCAACCAGAGTACGATCCACACCAGATTGGTACGGTAATCCGGTTCAGGAGGTCATGTTACTTGACCATGACGAACCTACGAACTATGAGGAAGCGATGATGAGCCCAGATTCCGCGAAATGGCTTGAGGCCATGAAATCTGAGATGGGATCCATGCATGAGAAGAAAATTTGGACTTTGGTTGACTTGCCCGATGATCGGCAAGCCATAGAGAATAAATGGATCTTCAAGAACAAGACTGACGCCGATGGTAATGTTACTGTCTACAAAGCTCGACTTGTTGCGAAAGGTTTTTGAAAAGTTCAAGGAGTTGACTATGATGAGACCTTCTCACCCGTAGCGATGCTTAAGTCTGTCCAAATCATGTTAGCAATTGACACATTTTATGATTATGAAATTTGGAAAATGGATGTCAAAACTGCATTCCTTAATGTATATCTTAAAGGAGAGTTGTATATGATGCAACCAGAATGTTTTTCGATCCAAAAGGTGCTAACAAAGTGTGCAAGCTCCATCGATCCATTTATGGACTGGTGCAAGCCTCTCGGAGTTGGAGTATACGCTTTGATAGTGTGATCAAAGCATATGGTTTATACAAACTTCTGGAGAAGCCTGTATTTACAAGAAAGTGAGTGGGAGCTCTGCAGCATTTCTAATATTATATGTGGATGACATATTGTTGATTAGAAATAATACCAAATTTCTGGATAGCATAAACAGATACTTGAATAAGAATTTTTCAATGAAAGACCTCAGTGAAGCTGCTTATATATTGGGCATCAAGATCTATAGAGATAGATCAAGACGCTTAATTGGACTTTCACAAAGCACATACCTTGATAAAGTTTTGCAGAAGTTCAAAATGGATCAGTCAAAGAAAGGGTTCCTGACTATGTTACAAGGTGTGAAGTTGAGTCAGAATCAATGCCCGACCACTGCAGAAGTTAGAGAGAAAACGAAAGTCATTCCCTATGCCTCAGCCATAGGTTCTATCATGTATGCAATGCTGTGTACCGGACCTGATGTGTGCCTTGCTATAAGTTTAGCAGGGAGGTACCAAAGTAATCCAGGAGTGGATCACTGGACAGTAGTCAAGAACATCCTGAAATACCTGAAAAGGACTAAGGATATGTTTCTTGTTTATGGAGGTGACAAAGAGCTCGTCGTAAATGGTTACGTCGATGCAAGCTTTGACACTGATCCGGATGACTCTAAGTCACAAACCGGGTACGTATTTATATTGAATGGTGGTGCTGTCAGTTGTGCAGTTCCAAGCAGAGCGACGTGGCAGGATCTACATGTGAAGCGGAGTACATAGCTGCTTCAGAAGCAGCAAATGAAGGAGTCTGAATGATGGAGTTCATATCCGATCTAGGTGTCATACCTAGTGCATCGGGTCTAATGAAAATCTTTTCTGACAATACTGGAGCAATTGCCTTGGCGAAGGAATCTAGATTTCACAAGAGAACCATACACATCAAGAGACACTTCATTTCCATCCGCGATCAAGTCAAGGAGGGAGACATAGAGATTTGCAAGATACATATGGATTTGAATATTGCAGACCGGTTGACTAAGCATCTCTCATGAGCAAAACATGATCCGCACCAAGACTCCATGGGTGTTAGAATCATTACTATGCAATCTAGATTATTGACTCTAGTACAAGTGGGAGACTGAAGGAAATATTCCCTAGAGGCAATAATAAAGTTGTTATTTATATTTCCTTATATCATGATAAATGTTTATTATTCATGCTAGAATTGTATTAACCGGAAACTTAGTACATGTGTGAATACATAGACAAACATAGTGTCCCTAGTATGCCTCTACTAGACTAGCTCGTTAATCAAAGATGGTTAAGTTTCCTAACCATAGACATGTGTTGTCATTTGATGAACAGGGTCACATAATTAGAGAATGATGTGATGGACAAGACCCATCCGCTAGCTTAGCATAATGATCGTTTAGTTTTATTGCTATTGCTTTCATCATGACTTATACATGTTCCTCTGACTATGGGATTATGCAACTCCCGAATACCGGAGGAACACTTTGTGTTCTATCAAACGTCACAACATAAATGGGTGATTATAAAGATGCTCTACAGGTGTCTACGATGGTGTTTGTTGAGTTGGCATAGGTCAAGATTAGGACTTGTCACTCCGTGTATCGGAGGGGTATATCTAGGCCCTCTCGGTAATGCACATCACTATGAGCCTTGCAAGCAATGTGACTAATGAGTTAGTTACGGGATGATGCATTACGGAATGAGTAAAGAGACTTGCCGGTGACGAGACTGAACTAGGTATGATGATACCGACGATCGAATCTCGGGAAAGCACTACAGTAGGTTGCTGCTAATGCGACACTACGATCAGAGACCCTTCGACGAAACTCTGTGTGATGCCATAATCTCAAACGGTGGTGTAAAAAACCAGTCAAAAAAGGTGCAAAACATTTGCGATGGAGGATGCATCAAACACGGCTCAGATTTTAGTTGCGTGTGCGATGCAGGGCATACGGTTCAACTCAATTAACTGTTTGCGATGAGGAGGAACCAAAGAAACGGGCAGCCAGATGAAGGTGTGTGCGATGTACAACATACAGTTCACTCGGATGAACTATTTGTGATTAGGCAACACAAAAGAAACGGTCAACCAGATCAAAGGTGTGTGCGATATACGACATGCGGTTCACTCGGATGAACTGTTTGCGTTGAGACATGAGAGCGGAAACGGTTCAAGTGAACAAGATGTGTGTGATACGAGGCAAACAGGTCTGTAACTGGAAACGTGTGCGAAGACCGATAACAACACAGACGATTACTGCTAACAAGCTGCGTGTGTTGTGAGCAAATGATTGCTGGTATATAATTGTGAGTGATTGATGAAAACATCACCGACGGGTTCCATTGTTTAGTCCGTGTGCGATGTGATTTTCTTTGTCCGCACAACATCTACGCTCTGTGTCACACCCTAGCTAGTTCATGCATTAGAGTGTTGCATCATGTCTACTCTTCCAGAAAACTGAAATGGGGATGATAGAACCCCCAGCATCCCCTGGAAATAACTAGGGTTTACTAAAATCTTTTTCAATGAACCTGACATGCCCTTCTAAAAAGTCCACCTTTTTTGTTTTGGGTTAGAACCTCTGACAAAATGGGTTCACATTTTTTCCAGGACACATAAGGTCATTGGATTAAATCATTACTATTTGCATTTTGGGCAATTTAAATCCTATAAATATTTTAAAATGCCCAAATAATATTGAAGGTATTTTTAGGCTGTTGAGAATAATTTCAAATGTGCCTCTGAATATTTTCAGGTTTTTCCTAAATGGAATAGTATTTTTACGATTTCAAAACACAGAACAGGAACAAAGAAAAAAGAAAAACAAAAGCAGAGAGTAGAGGACTTACCTGGCGCTCACCTAGCAGGCCCACCTAGCCGGCCCAGCCCAGCAACCGCTCTAGCGAGCTGCTTGACTCGGCCAGGCAGGCAAGCAGGTGCTCAACTCCGGCACCAGTGCGCGCCACGCAGCTGCCTGCCGCCCTGCTTCCTCCCCTCGCTGTTTTGCTGGCCTAGGTGGATCACCCATTCCTCCCCCGAGCTCACAGACACACTCCTTCCTCCCCACCTCCTCTCCCTCGCTCTCCCGCACCATGGCCGACACTGCCGCGCCCACGCCACCGTGAAACCCGGGTCCGCCGTCATCCCTGTGCCGAGCTACCGTGTCCGTTCGCTCTGCAGTCATCGTCCACGTCGAGCAGGCCGAGCCCCAAGCGCTCACCCGCTCTAGAGTCGCCCCTGACCCCATCTTCCCCAACTTCGGCCGCCGAGATCGCCATCATCGCCCCGCTCAGCTCCGGCCTTCCCCGAGCCCGCTTCGACGCTTACTACGGTCGCCATGAGCCCTGCTCCGTCCTCCCCCTCTCCGTTACCTCTCTCATGCACCGTGTGCACCGCACCATGCTCACCCGCACCCGCCACTGCCGAGCTCGTCGCCGACGTGACTCCGGCCACCCACCGGCCACACCACTGTGACCAACACACTCACCGCACTCGCAGGAACCCGTAGCACTACTCCACACGCCTCGCCGTGTCTCGTAGCCGCGGGTTTGACCACACCCGAGCTCCGGCAGCCGCACAGCTCATCGCCGGCGACGTTTCCGGCCACCCCGAGCTCCACCACTGCCACCAAACAACGCGGCTTGCTCCTAGCTACGTGTAGATGCTCTCCGCCACCCATTTGGTCGCCAGAGCACGAAACCCGCACCGCTCCGCCGCGTCTGGCCTCGCCGGCGGCTAAACGCTGGCAAGTTTGACCTCGTTTGACCCTGGTTGACCCCGTGTGGGCCCAGGTTGACTCCCCCAGAGTCTATGACAAGTGGGACCGCTTTGCTAATTAACTTAGATTAGCACTAACTAAATTTAGTTACTTAATTAACTACTGACATGCGGGTCCCACTAGTCAGGTTTGACCTGGACCTGCTCCATTGACCACTGACGTCACCCTGACGCAATGCTGACGCATTAATTCAATTACTGGAATTATTCTTATACAGGAAATTCCAGAAAATACTACAAACTTAAAAAATTCATAACTTTTAATCTGTAACTCCAAATGCAAAGATTTATATATGAAATTTGATCAAAAAAATTCAATCTTTCCATCTGTAATGGTTTCATGCATGAAAAAAACACTTTAACCTTGATGTTTAGGTGAAAAAAGAAAATGCACTTATATGACTTAATAACATAAGCTTCCATTTGAACCTTTGATTCAAATGGACTCAAACCAACTTGTTTCACAATGCATTAGCCAGGACACCTCATATTGCCATGTCATAGCATGCATCATATTGTTGCATATTCCCATGTGATGATTGTGTTCTGTGATGTCTTTTGTGGTAGGTTCTGCCTCCGAGGATATTCTTGAGTATCCAACTGAAAGGCAGTACCCTACTACTACTCCATCAGGCAAGCAACCCCATTGATCATATCGATACAATCCCATGTTCTTGCTCCTGCTCTCATTTACTTCATTAAGACAACAATGTTTCAAACTGCTGTGTGCTGTGGTAGTTGAACACTTATCCTCTGCATGACCTGTCATTGCCACAGTAACTAGATGAAACCCACTAGCATGTGTAGGAGTTGATTGAGCCATGTATGTGTTTCCTACCTTGCTATGCCTACTATGCTTAGAGTTGTGTCAGGTCTGGTTCATCTGGGTGATGGGCTAGAGTGAAATGATTACGTCGGTAATGTGAGGGATGTGTTGAACATGTTTTGGTAAAGGTATCGATGAGAGGCCATGTAGGAGTATATGGTGGGTTGTTTCACTGAGGCCGTCCTTAAGAACTGAGATCTGTATGTGTGATTTAAGAATCAGTTACTACCATGCATTGGGATCCTTAATTGACCCTCTCGGCTTCTTAACCACCCTAGTACTCTGTCCAGGAGCTGCAACTAGTTTCTGGTGTTTGTAGGTTATGTTTTGGCGGTCGTGCGTAGCACTGACCCTAGGGGTGGGCTATGATGCGGTAGATACACCATGGCACGATGTACCGAGTCAACCGTTTGGTGTCTCGGGAACCCTGTTCACATCGTTCGGGGCCGTATGTGGAAACCTCGGCCGGACTCCCCGCGGATGGAACCTGAATAGGTGATAAACCTGGACTAGAGACTTGAGTGTTTAGGTAGGCCGTGGCGAACACCCTTGTTGGGCTTCCACTTGAAGGTTGCGGAGTACATGTTATGTAAACGACGGTAAGTGGTGAGAGCGTGTATGAAGAAGTACACCCCTGCAGGGTTAACATCATCTATTCGAATAGCCGCCTACGCGGTAAAGGACTACTTGGTTGCCTATACAGTTCATAGACAAGTTAATGGTTACTACTAAAAGACTCAAGATAAGTGTGAGTATCGCGGATGGCCCTCTCATAGGATGACGAGGGAGGATCCACAGTGGAGTATTGTGTTGGTGATTAGTGGAATCATGTGCGAAACTATTTTACAAGTGGTGTCTCGTAGGATAGCTTAGCCAAGAGTCAAAGCTGGCTTGCTGCAACAACTCCACCACCTTCTTGAGAATGAGCATGTATAGTAGGATCTGTTGTAAGACTTGCTGAGTACCTTTGTACTCATGTTGCTTTAATTACCGTTTTCAGACGACAACACCGCCCCCTCCGACGGGTTTTACGTAGACCTCGACGTCGATGAGTGACTTGCCACCCAGGTGGTGATTCTGGCCATGGAGGGCCCTATGTAGATAGACAGGCTTCGTCAAGCCTTCTTTCTTTCTAGTGTCTGTACTCAGACTAGTTTGCTTCCGCATGTGCTTGTATGCTTGTATGACTTGAGTGTCGGGTCATGTGACCCCTACCTGTATGAACATGTTATGTATGGCTCTCTGGAGCCTTTAAATAAAGTACTTTGAGTTGTAGAATTTTGTTGTGATGCCATGTTGTATTTACACATATCAAGCATATTATGTGTATGATTGAAATACTTGGTATGTGTGGGATCCGACAATCTAGTTGTTTATCCTTGGCAGCCTCTCTTATGGGGAAATGTATTCTAGTGCTTCCATGAGCCATAGTAGTCCGCTACAGCCCGGTTCACCGAAGTCCTGCTTGCCCAGCACTACTGCTCAGGACACTTGACTGGTCAGCATGTGTTTCAGTTCGTTCCTGTGTCTGTCCCTTCGGGGAAATGTCACGTGGTGACATCCAGAGTCCTGCCTAGCCTACTACAGCCCGGGTTCCCAGAGTCCTGTTAGCCCAGTGCTACAGCCCGGATTCACACGCTGCTGATCGACATGCTCGATGTGATTCATGTATGCCTGTCCCCATAGGTTAGTGCCGCTTTGGGTTCACGACTAGCCATGTTGGCACGGGTTCTCTGTCATATGGATGCTAGCGACACTATCATATACGTGAGCCAAAAGGCGCAAATGGTCCCGAGCCATGGTAAGGCGACACCCGTGGGAATACCGTGCGTGAGGCCGCAAAGTGATATGAAGTGTTACAGGCTAGATCGTTGTGACTTGGAATCGGGGTCCTGACACTCTGTCTACACAGCATCAACATATATACTTAAAAATACAGCATTGCATAACCAAATTAAGCTTACAATTACACAAGTTACTACACACATAACATTTCCACACACCAAAGTAAGCAATTACATGCATACTGAAGTAGGAGAAACGAGGATCTAATCATCTACTTATTGTTGCGACGACGCCTGCCATTGCTCTGCTTCCGGCTGGATCCCTGGTCGTTTTGGGGAAGGAGGCACTTCCTCATGTCAATGATCCGCCTGTACATGTCGTAGCTCGTGTACGCCTCCTTGGCCGCGTACACGACGTGAGCTTTGTCGAGTTTCTCCATCCAGGCCAAGTGCCAGGCACGCTTGTCCATGTTGCACGGATCCTTCATGTCTCTGTAGTAGGGGTCGATGATGGCCTCGGCGAGGTGAACCAGTGAGTCCTTCTCATGCTCCTTGCTGCCCCAGATCTTGTATTGGCCCTGGATGTCGACAAAATTCTGGCAGGCGATGCCCGAATTCTCGAGCGCCTTTACATCATTGGTGATGTCCATCGTAGCGAACATGTAGTGGGGGCTGTTGACAAACCTGGCGAAATGCTCTCAAGGCCTTGTGGCCAGGCAGTAGTGGTAGACAAGGACATGGTGGCGCATGCACGTCTGGGCGACGGTGACCTTGGGACGAGACCTGGCACGAGCACGGGTGTACTCGAGGTCGAACCCGACCACCTTGTACTTTTCCGCGGCAAGCAATAGCTCCATGATGTGGATGGAGTGCTCCACCCAGACCAGGTCGTTGGTGTACACCACCGAGAGGTCCATGAACCTTCTATGCGTGTCCACCATGACACGCCTGGTGAACTGCTGCTCGTCGTCGGTAGCCGCTCAAAGCGCCATTGGAGCTGCCAGGATACCCTCTAAGAATTTCTCGTGGTGGGTGTGCTTCTTGCAATGGTGGGGCATGATCAAAAGGTTGAAGAGACACAAGGGTTAAATGGCTACTGTAAAAAATGGGAGCCGGCCGGCCTGTAGTAGTCACGTCTTGTCATGGCGTTCATAGCGGAGGATTGCAGAGCACGCTTGACAATACCGCACCGCACGCGTGGGCTCTAGGAGGCGCCAAATGTATCGTCGGTGAGCCTGTTCCCGCGCTACTGTGCTGTTTACCATGCAAGCTTCCCATCCAGCTAGTTTGGCCACGCGTCGGCTAGAAGAGGGACAAATCATGGGCGTTTATTAGCAAAAAGTTTTGTAAAAACGAAGTGTGTGGAATGACTTCGATCATAAGTTTACCCGTGGGTGATGAGGTCAAAGTTACACAGAAGGGTGATGATGGACACTCGAGTGTGATAATTAATTCTACGCTCTACAATGCACACAGTGGAAGAAACCAACTGTGTGCAATAATGTCGAAGACTGCAGTCGATTTAGCGATACAGATTGTGTGCTGTGAGATCAACAAGGTAAACTGATTCGAGAATGGTTAATAAAATCTAAGTCCATTTCATACTAAGGTCAAAATAGTGTTAGAAATATACGAGTCTCATACGATGCAATTTCAACGATTGTACCACAAAATCTTGAAATGTTACAAGGTTCAAATTCCAGAGTTATATGGCTCAAATTCGAAGATTACAAGGTTCAAACTGATATTAGAAGTGAAATTCAGCTCATCAGCTACAAACGCTCGCGCTGATTTGCTGAACATGGATATCAGAGAGGTTCAAACTAATATCACCGCTTCTATGTCTGGTTTCGAAACCTCACAATTTTTGCAAAGGGGTCAGCCATTGAGGAGTCATGTATGGGGTTGACACGATGACTACCGATTACTCTGTCATCTGAAGTTCCAAAATGAGATTTAGCATTTTTGGAGCCTACTCCATTCTGCCGCAGGTGCCGGCGCTGATCAACAAACCATTCATTTTTGCGAAATAAATGTAGGGCAAACCTCATTTCCTTCAGCACCCTTGCTCTGAGAACAAAGAACTTGGCGAATATAATCTCCGGTAAGGCCCCCCGGTAGGAGTTGAAAGTAATTTCTGAGAGATGCAGATCTAGGCATTCGACATGATTGTTATATTGTATCACATTATCCACCACTGGGCCTAATCTTATCTGCAAAAGAAGAAAACGTGTTAGTGCCTACATGCAGTTTTGAACATTACTACATGCCTATTTGGTTTGCAGGATTTGTAAAATGCACTAACATGCCATCTTTGATCTGACATAATTAACATGGGCATTTGATTACATTCTAGAAAAATGTAGCCTTCTTCATAAGAGATTGGAGTGGATGAAAAGTTCCCTAAGAAAACTTGAACTCCCTTATGGTTAACAGTTAACAGGAAAGGAACATCACCTCGATATATAGCTTCTCCAGGCACAAAAAGCATCTCAGGAAACTAACAACTTGCTCCAGGTTGGGGCCGATAGATTCTAGTGCCAAGACCTTCATTGCGCGCAGTTTCGGGGTCAAGTTTGTCGGAATCATTTTATGAATGACAAACGAACAAACATATTAAAAATTAGAAATAATGTTAATTTGTAGAAGGAGAGGTAGAAGGCGGCTGTTGTACCTGAACAGGTGTGGACCCAATAACAAGTTCGGAGTATTTGTGAGATGAGTAGCCCACCACTGTCAATTACGGCGCAGAAATGACATTGATTTTTGTTGGACCTTCTTGATCAACTATAAGTAATCTCTCAAGTGCAGGTGTGTCCTCAATGACCATACCGTGGTACACATCTTGTGATGTCTTCCTGCCGCACTAGCAACACACATAAATAGTACGGAGAGTCATGGAGGTGACGTGGAAGGTACTCAACCCATTGATCGCCTGAAGACGAAGGTACTCGCGTGTAGTATAGCTACAGAGCAGGTGCTCCATGTCACCGTTTGAGAGGCAGACGGCGACGAGCTCGCGGTGCTTCAGTCGTGGTAGAATAAGAGCGGGCGCGCCATTAAGGGGGTATGACAGTTCCTGAACTTGGCGACGCGCAGCGTGGGCGCAAGGCGGAGTGCGGACATTGGCAACGACCGCATATGCCCATCATCAAAAGTGAGCTCCTCGAGATGATTTAGGGCGGGGGATCAGAACCAGTCGCCAAGCTTGGCTCGGTCCTTGCCTTTGGAATGGAATTTGCCCATTCTAAGGCCTTTGGTTGGGCCAAGGTGACTGCCGAGGACTTGGAGAACACATCCAAGCTTTTGCGATAGCCATGGTAGAGCTCGTGGGTGTCGATGAGGTCTAGAGGGCTGGAGTTCCGTAGGGGGTGGCACCGCCGGGAAAGGACCGTTGTCCGCGCCCCATATTTGATTGGGAGGAGGGAGATGATGACTCTCAACATATCATCGGGGAGGCTGCTGATGAAGTCTAGGCCTGCTGGAGTCGCTTGCGGTTCTAGCTCGCCCCGCCTCCGCTTGTTGGCAGTCCCGTTCTCCACCTCCAGAGTCTCCTTGTCAGCAGCGCTTTCTGATAGAAATGGGAGTACACATAATATTTAGTGAAAACATGGCAATAGAAAAGTGTATTGGTAACTAGAAGTTATTAGGTAGGAATATAGTAAGAAAAGGGAATAACAATTGGTTGCTTAAATACTACACAATTCATTTGACATTGCTGGGTAAGTCAACATGCAGATAGTTGAAAAGAAAACTTACTTCGGACAAAGTTTGGACAGATGATTTTGTCGGGGAAGTTAGCATATATCTCATAACCAGGCCCTTTTATGTGCAGTGCAATTTTATGCCAGCTTTCAGTACATAAAACTTTGCAATTTCTTTCCAAAAGCCTGTGCCAAAATAGGAGTCACCATGTTCATAAAGTCTTATAGTAGCAACGGTTGTAAATCCATGGTTTGTGTGCAGTATGACATTCGTGGAGCCTTCATCTATGTAAAGGGAAAAATTGTGCACTACATAATCTGTTGCATAGCAAGGGATGTTCTGCAGAAAATGGTAGGATTGTTAAAGAAAATATGGTAACATGCAAATATGGGCCCAAATTGAAAGAACTGTACAACAGTTGAAATTGAAGGACAAAAATCTATAATTAAACAGATAGGGTAAACATGATGTCATGGAAATATGAGAGTAATCGAAAGAACAATACATCATTAATTTGCCTAATATAGAAAAAAGTGGGGAAAAAATCCCCTTTGACGTATATGGTGCATGTGGCACCTTTTATCCAAATGTAGCAATATTTAGAATATGTTCAGGAAAGTAGGCCATGCCAACCGATTTAGGGTGAGATTGAACATACCATGCGCGTCCTCAAGTTATCTGGTACGGTGAGATGGAATCTCTGGCGGAGGTCGCAAAGGCCTGAAGTTTTGGGGCATTTTACATTCTATGAATGAAAGAAAACCCTCAAATCAGCTTGAATAAAAACGAATTCACGGCGATTTCCGCCAGTTGATTAAAGGAGGCAGAGGAACTGGGATAAGAGATGAGATAATATCTCGTTAAATTAGTTTCCTTATCGTCCTTGAGAAAGAATCCTCAGTACGGTAGATTCCCCAATCGAGCGGAGCTGGGTCGACCGCGAGCAGCGTCGAGAAAGTCGATGGCGATAGGCGGCGGCAAGCGAAAGTGGCGAAATGCGGTGGGCTTTGCTGGTAGCCTAGCGAAGGCTGCATGCCTCATGCTAAGTGTTTAACGCCGCGATAGGCGGTGCCATGGCATAGACGCGGAGGAGCTTGTGCAGGTGTGAACGGGGAATGTACCAGAGGGGGAAAGGGGGTGGCGGGTGGGGTGAGGGTTTTTGTGACGTGGGGATGGTGAGGGTTTTCTTTTTCTTTTTTGAATTGGGTGGTGAGGGTTTTTTGTCCCACAAAGAATTTTGGGGGTGACGGTTTGCTAGAGTGAATCGTGTGTGATTGACGCAACAGGCAAAATGAAAGTCATTGCACACGGTTCCAATTTTGGGAACTGTGTGTGATTGACGTACTACCTCCATCCTGGTTTATTGGTCCCCCTTTGTAATTTTTACCAAATTCTGAACAAATATTTGACATACTCAGACATAGATAATGAGCGTACACGTACATAAGCATAGTTCAACCATAAGTACATAGTTCAACCGCATTAAGCAAACTCAAGCGTACATAGTTCGATCCATCCCACATCTCATCTCACATGCGGCCGACACGATCCTGAAGCTTCTCTAGGTACTCAGCGTACGCACCATGCGCCACCCTGCGAGAATACTTCTGCTTGAAGGAGCCAACGACCCGTCCTCTTGCATGTGCCAGAGCACTTAGATACGCGTCATGAAGCTTCTGGTTGCAAAATGGGCATCCGTAGCCGCCGTTCCAGGTCCTAATACTCCTGTTATGCATTCCCGCATAAAGCTCCCTTAGGATTTGCCTCTTGTGCCTCCCATGGCCATCTTCATCCTCGCTATCTACATTGTCAGACATCACCTATACAAATAGTAAAACAAATTTGGCATCAAATCAATGATTACATACCATGAAGTAGGATTAGGAATTTATGGCTATTTATTAATACATATCCAGAGATTATGGTGCGATTTTTAAGCACAATCCTCTATGTACAGATGAATCTTGAAGAAAATAATGGCACAAACATATGTAGGTCATTCAAAATCAATTTTCAGCCCTGGCTAGGAATTATTAGCACGAACAATAAGCCTAGCAGAAATCATTTGCACAGATGAAACAACTGATCACTTATCACCTGTACCATTCAAACAATTAATATACAACACGGATCTAACGAAACTTACTCAGATTTCATGCATTGGGAGAACATAACCATAGGATTTCTATTCCAAAAAGGGGGAGGCAGGAGTAACCAGAGAAACCCTATAATCTATTTGACACATAAATGGGTATAGATGACTAACCAGCTATCCGTCATCGTCGTCGGAGTGGTCGTCGAAGTCGTCGCTGGAGTGGTCGTTGGAGTCCGTGTGGAACTCCGCCTCCGGCTGTGGAAGCTCGACGCTGTCGACGATGTCAGGGTGCAGCGATAACTCGCCGGTGGTGACGGAAAGCTCTGTCTCCATCTCCACGTCGTGCTTCGGTGCTTTAGCAGCCCCCACGTTGCCACTCCCTCCGATGGGGCGCTTTGGCGCATCCTCATACACTGACGGCTTTGAGGACTGAGAGTGGCATCGAGGATGCAAGCGGAGAGAGAGGATTGTGTGTGTAGCAAGGATGGGGGTGCGGCCGCTCGGGCACACCATTAATACGGAGTAGTGGGAGTTGTGGGAGAGAGGCGGGCGACGGTGAAACTGATGGCTTGCCTCCCGGTGAGCCTGCGCACCGGACTTCTGGCATGCCTACCAAAGTTTCATACAGCTACTCGCACGCCTCTCGATGACACTGCGCAGCGAGCACGCCTCCAGCAATTCACACACCTGCACGCACGCCTCCCTGTCTACCTGCGCGGCGGACTGGTCGCATGCATCCCTTCAACTCACGCCTGCTCACACGACACACGGGTCGTGCGGCAGCACATATATTGTTTTTCTATTTGGATGATTAATGCTTCCGCTTTATTGTTTAACCGAAGCATGGCACGCATCCATTGTTGGTCTAATGCTCACGGTTCGAATAAATAATCCATTTGGGATATTGGTTCCCAATTATTAATAATCTCCCGTCTGTAATTAGATAAAGATTACATAAAAAATGGTCTCAAATTTGACAAAAAAAGTACAATGCCACTTTGTATCGGTGTCCATATGACAATACGATAAGTTTCATGAACTTCAAATAAGTTTTGGATGTACTAGAATTTAAAAATCAAGATTCTCAATGTTTGAAATTTGTTGCACGGGGAGTAAACATGCACCCAGTGAGACACATGTGTTTTTCCAATCCATTTAGGTGCACTGTCACGTGTGCATGTAGCTCAAATTTGATTTTTTGCACATTATACCCGTAGAAAATCAATCAATCAATGTACTAAAATGTCTTAATGATGTCTGTGATTTTTTTTGAAATTAAAACGTCCCTCCTTTGGTAACATATATGTTCACCGGGGGATAATTAATTTAACATGCATCGTAGTTGCGGTGGATTCGCAGTGTGTGTGTGTGTGTGTGTGTGTGTGTGTGTGTGGGTGTGTGTGCGTCTGGGGGTGGCGGGTGGTTCGCAGTAAACTACAAGTTGTGAGCCACTGTGTGGGTTGGCCGTTTTGTTAGGCAGGCCAGTGCCACATCAGAGTCGTGAAATCGTTATTTAAAACATTACACAACAATTTCATACATAAATGTTTTGGCCACATGCAGTCGATGGTTGTCCTACACGACACTCGATACTCGCGTGTGACGCTTTCTGTGGGCCCGCGAGGTCGTCGTCCATCACTTTGATGAACAACCGACAATGAGGTTAATTTGACCAGCAAGGTAGAATCTTTTTGGTTTGTGTTATGGTGGTATATAGTTCGCGTCAAAGAGGTGGGAGGGGACTAGCATATATACTATATGTACGCGTCCGTGAACAAGTACACCTCACTCAGTGTCGGGACTTTTTGGTTTCCGAGGCACGTGTTGTCGGATTTCGGGTTCCGGCAAAACCCTTGAAGTTCGAACACTAGGGTGCGCATGAAGATCTCCCCCCTCTCTAGTTCGCACACTCAATGATCTCTCGACCTAGCTTGATGGACCCAAAGAACATGAGACACAAGATTTATACCGGTTCGGGCCACCATTGTGGTGTAATACCCTACTCCACTGTGGTGTGGTGGATTGCCTCTTGGGCTGAGGATGAACAGTTACAATGGAAGAACAACCTCCTGAGGAGAGGTGTTCTTGTGCTGGTGAACTGGTGTGAGGCTAAGGATGGAATGGCTCCGATCCAAGATCTGATCAGATCCTCCCATCCCCTAGCTATGGTGGTGGTTAGTCCTATTTATAGAGGCCCTGGTCCTCTTCCCAAATATTGAGAGAGAAGGGATCCCACAATGGCCAATTTGAAGGGGGACAACTAGTACAAGCTATCCTGACAAAAGCAGTCTTCGCCTGCCACAGGCTTTGGTGGTGACGCCGTCTTGGACTCCACGGTGACCTCCATCCTGCTGTCCTACTAGTCTTGGTCTTGTTGCACCGATATGGAAACCTTTTCCTAATGCCTCGGAACTCCTCGCCTGCGCTTGCCCCTTTAGCACCAAAGAGGAAACGAGGACACTGTGCTCGCTGGCGCTCGCCTGGTCTTGATTGTCATGGCTTACGTCATTGGAACCTCGCGAGGTCTGCCTTGCCTTGATCTCTCCGCCCCTCGCGAGCCAGCCTGGTGAGGCCACCCCTGAGGAGGTCTTGCATCGTCTGACTCGCGAGGCTTGGCCCCTCGCGAGGGTCTTGGGTGTTTGCTGGTGAAGATGGGCCGTACAGGCCGCCGGTGGAGCCATGCTGCGGGCCGCAGGTAGGCAAGTCTGGGGACCCCCGTTCCCAGAATGCCGACAGTAGCCCCCGGGCCCAAGGCATGCTCGGGCTTGGCTTCGAGGCGAAGCAAAAGGGCAAGTGCGGAGTGCCACGGGCCCCAACAGCCTGCGGCCTTGGTTGACGCATGGCGAGTGACGGGACGATGGCGGCCCCGCTTCCCCACGCAGCCTTGAAATCCACCTGGCTAGGCGGCCACGGCATCCTACACAGTTATCTCCCCATTGCCGGCAACGCACTCACCGACTTCTTCGCTTCCTCATACCTTCGCTTCCTCTTCCAATCCAACTTGAGCTCTGCCCTAATTTCCATGGCGCCGAACCGGACGGAGAAAGGGAAGAAGCCCATGTCCTCAGCCAACTCAGTTCCGGCCATCGAGCCTGACATCGGCCGATCGTGGGTGCTCAATCAGGAGGCCATGGATATGGTCCGCCTTGCGCTTGCTACCAGCTTCAATGAATGGGGAGGGACAGTGGCCTGGCCCGTGTCCCAAGCCTCCATCGATAGGACGGCCACCGAGGTCCCATTCTTCATCGACGCTCTATGGGCTAGCCTGGTTCCTTCCTTCTCTACATTCTTCGATGCCGTGCTTTCTCATTACCAGATCCATATGCTGCACCTTGATCCCCAATCTATTGCTCTTATCACCGTCTTAGCCTTTGTCTGCGAGGCCATGGTGGGCATTCCCCCTTCTATGGCCCTCTTGCACCATTTCTTCTTGCTGCACCTGAGCAACCCCCGGCAGTGCTCAGGGTGCCTGAGCTTCCAGGCCGTGGTGGCGACGTCCGGCTCGGGGATTGACTTTGATCTCCCACCGTCCACAAGCGAGTTTCGGATGCGGTGGGTCTATGTTGATGTCGGAGTACTCAACCCCTGCTCTCGCCTCCGTCGTCGCCCGCCGTCCCCAGCT
This sequence comes from Triticum dicoccoides, assembly GCF_002162155.2. NCBI lineage: Eukaryota > Viridiplantae > Streptophyta > Magnoliopsida > Poales > Poaceae > Triticum > Triticum dicoccoides. The sequence goes on along the minus strand of NC_041384.1, from coordinate 363,939,324 downwards.
CCGACTGGGGTCACGAGGAGCTCGCGGGCTCCCGTCTCGCCTTCGTCTTGCTCCGACTGAGGAGGCTGAAGGATCTCAATGTGACTGCGCCCAAGGTGATGAAGGAGTTCCTCCGACACCGCATCGCCCCACTCCAGCGCCATTCCCAGCCGATGTGGGCCCTGACCGGCGACCAGGATCGCATGAGGCTTCAGGGTCGGGGCTTCCGGCCGAGGCACGAAGGACGGTGCTCAAGGTCTTGGTCGGTGACCCCTCGCCGGGTGAGCTGCCGCAAGTGGGTTGTTGCTTGTATAGCTGCTCGAACAGGGTGGAGTTCGCGGGGCAGATGCCCTCCTTCAATGAATGGGGGTTGCATCTAGTTGGCCTTGTGGGGCCCTGCGAGAACCCCGTCATTGTGGTTCCTCTCCTTGTCACCAGCGCCGAGCTTGCCCCAGGAGTGGACGCAGGGAGGCAAGCACCGCTGGAAGCCGGAGGCGCGGGTGCCGGTGTGTCGTGCTACCTGGGGCTCCCGAGGTGTCGTCCTCGGGAACCCGTGATTCCCGCCCTAGGGCAGCAGTTGAAGGGGCGACGCAGTCCGTTGTTCCTGAGGCCTCAGTGGGTCGTTGCGAGGCGGAGTCCGATAGCTTTCCTCAGCATGGCATTCCTGAGGTCGTCTCCTTGGGTGCTTCACCAGGCGCGCTCCGCGCTGGTCGCCATGTGCAACGCTTGGGCCGGTTCCGCATGGACTTCGCTGCGCTCCGTAAGAGGAAGGGGTCTCCAAGCTACAGCAGTGGCACCGTCCGGCCGTTGAAACATAGGAAGTACATTGTCGTAGATGAGTAAGTACCTTATCTCTGTAATTCCTCGAGTACCGCTTCCCTTCCTGAAGGTGGTTATCCAGGATCCCATCTGCCAAGGCCGTGAGGCCCCTGGTGACGCAACCTCCTCCTGCCTCGAGTCTTCCGCTGGCCTTGAGCGTCCCAAGTCGGCACGCTGCCCCCGGCGCGAGGCCGGCTGGAGAGGCGGACGCGCCGGCTTGGCGCCTCGAACCCGTGCTCCTGCCGTCTCTTCTTCGTGGCCTCGCCGGGGGTGCGACAAGCATGCCAAGGGCTCCTTATGTGGTTGTAGACGGTGGCTGGATGGCTCAGATCTTGGCTTCTACTTCAGGTGTTGGACCTTCCTCCGTCCAGGCCTCTGCCATAGCCCAGATGATGACTGGGGAAATATCAGCCCCCTGGTGAGAGGGAGAGAGCCGCTTCAGGCCCCTTCAGCGACCTCTGCTGCGGAGGACGGAATCGGCCGCACGTTCAAGTCCATGCGCGAACGGAGTGTCGTCCGCCAAGAGCTCTTACAGGAGGCGATGGGCGTGATGAGCTGGCTTGGCGGAGAACTCGTGGATGTGGATGCACGCATTGAGGCTGAGGGTCTTCGATTGACTGAGGAGTGGCACAAACTAAAGGTGGCCATCAACCTCGGGCGGCATCAGCATGAACTTGACTACGTGGAGGCCGAGGCATCTCTTGTGGCCTCGCGAGAAGCCTGCGCCTGAGCCTTGGAAGAAGCCCGGGAAGCCGATCGTCATCGCGAGATCGCAGAAAAATGCGTGTGGGAGCTCTAGGCCTGGAGCGCTTCCTTGGAGCAGTAAGTGGAGGCGCGCAGGGCCGCCCTAGCGTCAATGAGGGGGACACCTGCCGAAGAGGCAGAGATCCTGAGGCGCAAGGAAGTGATGGCGCTAGAGGCCTCGGAGCACAACCTTGAGCTTGAGTGGTTGGAGACGAGGGAGCGCTAGGTCGCCCAAGCGGAGGATGCTGTTGGCGCGCGCGAGGCCAGGGGTCAGGAGGAGATCGACCGCCGGGTGGCCAAGGCTCGCGCGGATCTTGAGGGAGCCAGAGCCGTGGGCAGGACCACTTTCCTCATGTCGGGGTTGGCTGAGGCGGAGCTCCCTGAGAAGGCCGTCGTGGCCGCCCTGACCTCAGTGCAAGAAGAGCTGGCATCTGCCCGTGCCGAGCTATCTTCTCTTCGGCAGCGGGTCACCAGCGCCGAGTCCTCCGCGCAGGAGGGCAGGGAGGAGACACTCCGGCGGCGGACGTTGGAGCGCGAGGATGCCCCTATGCTCCAAAGTCTCCGGATCAGGGCCAACGCGGCGCTGGGCGCCATTTGCAATGAAGAGGCCCCTCTTCCCCACTCGAGTGACTACGCCAGTCACCTTCTTTTCCTCACTGACGTGGTGACACGCCTGGAGAACCGATCCGAGAGGGCTCACATGCTTGTCGAAGAGAGGAGCCATGGCCTACTCCGGCGCGCGTTCTCTCGTGTCTTCAACTATCTCCAGAACACCTACCCCAACTTCGATTTCGACGCCACCATTGCTCCTGTGCCCGAGGCCATCCAGGGTGACCTGGCACATTGGGTGGAAGACAACGTGGACGCCCTAGTCAGGGCCTTCACCTCCAAGGATGACGCGGTGGTGGTCGCTGCGGATGAAGGCGACGTGGTGGACGATGGCGAGGGCGGCGCCGACGATGGTGGCGACGATGCCGGTGACAATGACGGAGACGTCGGTGATGGTGACAGGGACGCCAGTGATGCGTCCGAGGGCGACCTGGAGGACGCGGTGAGCGATATGTCCGATTGAACCCGCGCTTCCTTGTCGTTGACCCTGCATATGAAAGCTCGGGCACGGCCCTGAAGGTTGTAAGAGCATTTTCGGAGGGGAAGCCCCTTGTGTAAATAGATTATTGCTTTTGTTCTTTAGGCTAGGCGAAAGATGTGTTTTCATAAATCCGCGAGTCCTGCCATGAGCATACTGCTGTAGTTTACCTTTGTCCGGGCAAGTTTCGGACCGGGCCACGAGGTCTTGAGTTCCGGAGGAGCCTACCAATCCGCCCGAGAGGGCCTCGTGAGAAGCGAACATTAGCATGGAAGGACGTGTGCGCAGCACGTGCGCGCCGTGCCCAGCCCCCGCTCGTGAGGAGCTCATAGGGGTGGGGGTGGGGGGGAGGCAGCAGGGGTGAACCCCAAACCAGGGCAGGGAACCAAATCGCAAGAAATCGCATGAACGAGAGAAGACACCCCCCACGCTTATCAACAAAAATTCAGCTGCAACTTAAATCCAAAACCAGAAAATAGGCCTACAAAAAGAGGGACTGAAAGCAAATGGCCACGTTCGGCACCTAGTCTAGTCTTCTTGTCTTCTCACCAGCGCGGAGCTAAGTGCTGCCACTAGTCGTGGGAGGGAGCCCCCGAGGCCCGAGGGCAGCACTCCTGAGACTCCGGGGCATCTACAACCCCACTCATTATTATGTGAGAGTGTCACGAGCGGAGATCTTCACAGGCATGAGCCTTACTTCATATCGCCAGACTAGGGCCCCGCCTTGTGCCACCCTCGACCACCACTGGGGGAGACCAGTAACCAGGACGACACCAGGGGCAAAGGGGACACCAGCGGTGCCCTCAGTGACCACGGGTCCTTTGCCGGAGGAAGGCTCGCCGGCACCTCCCTAGCAGAGGGCCTACCTCCGGGGATGTCTTGCTCCGTGCAATGCAGGGAGGGGTCGTGCTCCCGGCTCCTCCCTAGTAGCCCCCAGTGCACTCCCCCTGGCGGAAGGGGGGCCGCCGTCCGCCACCATGACCTGATCCTCGTGCGACCCATGGTTAGCGTAAGCTTGCTCCTGAGAGATTAGTGGTACCCTGTAGCTGCTATTGCTGGCATGGTTGGTGAGGCTTCCTGGAGGCTCCTGGAAGGCCCCAGCTTCTAGTGCCTCCTCCTCCCAGCTCGGCTCGAGGAACAAGCTGGGGTCGTCTTCCTGCGCGTACTCCTGGTCCATCATGCGGGGTACGTAGGCCTCCGAGGCCGTCGCATCAAAGACCTCGCCGTAGTGCCCCACGCTCCATGTCGCTCGGCCCAGCGCACCGCCCAGAGGATGGTAGGGCAGCATCCCGCCGGGGCCGTAGACGGTGACGCTCGTACCTGCGCTCATTGGAGGTGGCTGATACGTCTCCAACGTATCTATAATTTTTGATTGCTCCATGCTATATTATCTTCTGTTTTGGACATTATTGGGCTTTATTATTCACTTTTATATTATTTTTTGGGACTAACCTATTAACCGGAGGCCCAACCCAGAATTGCTATTTTTTGCCTATTTTAGGGTTTTGAAGAAAAAGAATATCAAATGGAGTCCAAATGGAATGAAACCTTCGGGAACGTGATTTTTGGAACGAACAAGATCTAGGAGACTTGGACCCTACGTCAAGCAACCAACAGGGAAGCCACAAAGTAGGGGGGCACGCCTACCCCCCCAGACGTGCCCTCCACCCTCGTGGGCCCCCTATTGCTCCACCGACATACTCCTTGCTCCTATATATACCTACATACCCCCAAACGACCAGATACGGAGCCAAAACCCTAATTCCACCGGCGTAACTTTCTGTATCCACGAGATCCCATCTTGGGGCCTATTCCGGAGCTCCGACGGAGGGGGCATTGATCACGGAGGGCTTCTACATCAACACCATAGCCTCTCCGATGATGTGTGAGTAGTTTACCCCAGACCTTCGGGTCCATAGTTATTAGCTAGATGGCTTCTTCTCTCTTTTTGGATCTCAATACAATGATCTCCCCTCTCTTGTGGAGATCTATTCAATGTAATCTTCTTTTGCGGTGTGTTCGTTGAGACCGATGAATTGTGGGTTTATGATCAAGTTTATCTACGAACAATATTTGAATCTTCTCTAAATTCTTTTATGTATGATTGGTTATCTTTGCAAGTCTCTTCGAATTATCAGTTTGGTTTGGCCTACTAGATTGATTTTTCTTGCAATGGGAGAAGTGCTTAGCTTTGGGTCCAATCTCGCAGTGTCCTTTCCCAGTGACAGTAGGGGCAGCAAGGCACGTATTGTATTGTCTCCATCGAGGATAACAAGATGGGTTTTTTATCATATTGCATGAATTTATCCCTCTACATCATGTCATCTTGCTTAAGGCGTTACTCTGTTCTTATGAACTTAATACTCTAGATGCATGCTGGATAGCGGTCGATGTGTGGAGTAATAGTAGTAGATGCAGGCAGGAGTTGGTCTACTTGTCTTGGACGTGATACCTATATACATGATCATACCTAGATATTCTCGTAACTATGCTCAATTCTGTCAATTGCTCAACAGTAATTTGTTCACCCACTGTAAAATACTTATGCTCTTGAGAGAAGCCACTAGTGAAACCTATGGCCTCCGGGTCTATCTTCATCATATTAATCTTCCAATACTTAGTTATTTTCATTGCCTTTTATTTTACTTTGGATCTTTATCATAAAAATACCAAAAATATTATCTTATCATATCTATCAGATCTCAGTCTCATAAGTGACCGTGTAGGGATTGACAACCCCTTATCGCGTTGGTTGCGAGGATTTATTTGTTTTGTGTAGGTGCGAGGAAGTGGCGCGTAGCCTCCTACTGGATTGATACCTTGGTTCTCAAAAACTGAGGGAAATACTTACGCTACTTTTTGCATCACCCTTTCCTCTTCAAGGGAAAACCAACGCAGTGCTCAAGAGGTAGCAGTGGCGGGGGTGCGATTGGGCGTCCGGTGCTGTTGGCCACGCTAGTGTCAATGGAGCCCAGAGGCGCGCGGGCGCTGCGACGCCCGCCATGCGATCTGGCCGCATCCTGAGGTGTAAGCAGGGAGCAGATGGGAGGCGCTCCCGAGGCCGCGGCGTCCAGTAGCTCGGCGACACGTTCCAGCAGTGCATCCCGGCCACACTCCATCAGCCTACATCGCAGCAGCTCACGAGCCACCATGAGAGCGACCCTCATGTTTGCTCGTTCCCGTCGGGTGTGCGGCGCCGTGGCCGTGGTGTGGCTTGAAGCCCTTGCAGTTGCACGTACTTGGCATGGAGTAACGGTGGATGGCGCTTAACTGCGCCGCCCGCGCCCTGCAGTGCTTGGCGGTGCGCGTGCTGCCTGGGGCGCGGGGTTGAGCTCTTCTCGGGCAGGCGGGGCCGCTCGGGTTGGCCAGGATCCCCACCGGTTGGCGTTGGTCCTCAGGTCGCCAGACATTGGAGCTGTGGAGTGTCGGTGGATCGACTGGCGAATGGAAGACTCCGGCACACCCCTAGCTGGCGCGCCAAATGTCGGATTTCGGGTTTTGGCAAAACCCTTGAGGTTCAAACACTGGGGTACGCATGAAGAACTCCCCCTCTCTAGCTCGCACACTCAACGATCTCACGGCCTAGCTTGACGGACCCAAAGAACATGAGACACAAGATTTATACTGGTTTAGGCCCGCCATTTTGGTGTAATAACCTACTCCAGTGTGGTGTGGTGGATTGCCTCTTGGGCTGAGGATGAATAGTTACAATGGAAGAACAATCTAGTGAGGAGAGGTGTTATTGTGCTTGGTGAATTGGTGTGAGGCTAAGGATGGAATGGCTCTGATCCAAGATCTGATCAGATCCTCCCATCCCCTAGCTATGGTGGTGGCTAGTCCTATTTATAGAGGCCCTGATCCTCTTCCCAAATATTGAGTGGGAAGGGTTCCCACAACGGCCAATTTGAAGGGGGACAACTAGTATAAGCTATCCTGACAAAAGCAGTCTTCGCCTGGCAAAGGCTTTGGTGGTGACGCCGTCTTGGGCTCCACGGTGACCTCCATCCTGCCGTCCTGCTGGTCTTGGTTTTGTTGCACCGATATGGAAACCTTTGCCTGATGCCTCGGAACTCCTCGCCTGCGCTTGCCCCTTTAGCACCAAAGAGGAAACGAGGACACTGTGCTTGTTGGTGCCCGCCTGGCGCCCGCCTGGTCTTGATCGTCATGGCTTACATCATTGGAACCTCGCAAGGTTCGCCTTGCCTTGATCTCTCCGCCCCTCGCGAGCCAGCCTGGTGAGGCCGCCCCTGAGGAGGTCTTATGTCGTCCGCCTCGCGAGGCTTGGCCCCTCACGAGGGTCTTGGGTGTTTGCTGGTGAAGATGGGCCATACAGGCCGCCGGTGGAGCCACACTGCGGGCCGCAGTCAGGAAAGTCTGGGGACCCCCGTTCCCAGAACATCGACATGTGCCACATCAAAATTATGAAATTGGCTATTCAAACATCACACAACACCTTTTTGGGACACATGGATATCCTAGCTAGGACACTCACGTGTGACGCTTCCATCTATGGGCCCACGAGGCCATCGTCAATGCATGTATGCATCACTTTGACCTACATCGGGAGAGGTTAATTAATTTTACTATCAATGAGGATTCTTTTGGGTTGTACATATATTACGGTAGGAGCATATAGTATGCGGTGAAGAGGGGGGAAGGGGACCATCATATGTAGTACGCTTGATGAACCTCGCTCTGTGTGGGTGCATGGTTTACGGTTTTTGAGGCATGTGGCACATCAAAGTTGTGCATTCTGGGTATTCAACATATATATGTTTGGCCCACATGCAAAGCGGTGGTGGTTGTCCTCTCGCACCCACTTAAGCGGTTATTAGCAACATCGATGCTTTCCATCTGTGGGCCCGCTTGGTCCATCACTACTTTTTGCCTGACAACAAGAGAGGTTAATTTGACTTAGGAGGGATTATTATTTTTGCTCTGGGATGACATGCATGATACAGTTTGAGCACACACACATGCATGTGTACGCATGAATCCTTCCCATCGAGTCAAAGTGGCTAGTACAACGACACATCATGAACCGATCTCGCTTTGTGTGGGGAGCTAGTGTACGATTTTTGACGCACACGCCACATCAATGTTGTGTATTCAGACATGCATGCACGCATCACCTCCATACATATGCATGTAGTGGTTGCCTTTGAATGGTACACTCCCCTGCATGGTTATCGATGACAAGCCTATATATTCGTGGGCCCGCGTGGACATCCATGATCACCTTGACCAACAATAAGATAGGTTACCATGGCGGATTCTTCATTTGGTTCGTGTTATCGTAGTATAGGTCATGGTGAGATTCAGACGTTAAGTTTGAGTGCATATACTATGCACACATGCATGCATGAATCCCCGTCGTTGGCTTGAAGTGTGGTGTAACATACATATCCATCGTCAACCTAACCCTCACTCAGTGTGGGGATTTCTAGTTCAAAATCGCGGTGCCACATCAAAGTTGTTCCATTGTTACTCAAAAACACACCTCTCCATACATATGTTTGGGCCACATTCATGCAATGGTTGTCTTCGGGGACTAGCTACTTGCGTGATTATCAGTGAACTAGCCCATCTTCGGGGTCGCATGGACGGCCATCACTTTGACCAACAACAAGTGAGATGTTGTACGACCAAGGTGGATTATTCTTGGTCCGTTTTACAATCCATCTTGGTGAGATATGCCTCTTTGGCCCACCGACTGAAAG
>NC_041384.1:363927486-363930050 GCF_002162155.2 Triticum dicoccoides | reverse complement strand
TTCTAGCTACTTGGCACTTTGCTAGGTGAACCTCCTTTGGGGGGGGAGGGGGCACGCATTCATAGCTTAGGATTCCCAATTCGTGCCGACACGAGGGGGGGTGGGGGCAAGCAATACCGTGCGCTTTGCAAGAGTGGTGCCACATCGAAGTTGCATTTGCTATTTGAAAATCAAACCACCCTTTTGATACATAAATTTGGTCCACATGCAAGTGTGTTCGTGTTCTGACCCTCTCCCACGTCATTTTCGCCAGATTTATGAACATTAGACAAGTCGGATGACTCAACATACACGGTTCACTCAAACTAACCATGTGCCACTCCGGTGCCCCTGTCACGCACACATCCGCATAGTATATTGGGCTTCACGAGGCTCCCCCTCTCAAAAATATCTGCCCGCCTCAAGGGTTTTTCTGTTTCATAACACACAGTTGTTATCTCCGGACCATGTGCGATGTTTCTTGTTCCCAATCCCGCCTGCATCCCTAGAAAATATCTACCCACCTCGAGGGTTTTTCTGTTTCAGAACACATAGTTGTTATCTCTGAACCGTGTGCACTATTTCTTGTTCCCAATCCCGCCTGCATCCCTAGAAAATATCTGCCCGCACGAGGGTTTTTCTGTTTCATAACACACTTTTCTTATCTCCGGACCGTGTGCGATGCACTATCATAAAAAATTTCAATAGCCCGGCATTTCTGTCGGCGTTCTGGGAATGGGGGTCCCCAGACTTGTGTGGCTGCGGCCCATGGCATGGCTTTGCTAGCATGCCTGTATGGCCCATCTTCATCAACAAGGAATTAAGACCCTCACGAGGCAGACGACACAAGACCTCCTCAGGAGCGGCCTCACCAGGCTGGTTCGTGAGGGGCGGAGAGTTCAAGGCCAAGCAAACCTCGCGAGGTTCTCGTGACGTAAGCCATGACGATCGAGACTAGGCGGGTGCCAGGCAGGCGCCAGCGCGTGCAGTGTCCTTGTTTCCTCTTTGGTGCTAAGGGGGCAAGCGCAGGCACGGAGTACCGAGGCATCAAGCAAAGGTTTCCATATTGGTGCAACGAGACCAAGACCAGAAGGACGGCAGGACAGAGGTCACCGTGGAGCCCAAGATGGTGTCACCACAAGAGCCTTTGGCACGCGAAGATTGCTTTTGTCAGGATAGCTTGTACTAGCTGTCCCCTTTCAAATTGGCCATTGTTGGCTCCCTTCCCGCTCAATATTTGGGGAGAGGACCAAGGCTACTATAAATAGAACTAGCCACCACCGTAGCTAGAGAAGAGAGATATGAGATTGGAGCCACCACATCCTCGGCGGCACACCCACCAAGCACAAGAACACCTCAACCTCAGGAGGCTGTTCTTCCCCTTGTACTGTTCATCATCTGCCCAAGAGGCAATCCACCACCACCACACAGGAGTAGGGTATTACACCACAACGGTGGCCCAAACCAGTATAAATCTTGTGTCCCTCGTGTTGCGAGTTCGTCGAGTTAGTTCGTAAGATCTTAGTTAAGTTAGGACGTGGATCGATAGGGGGAAGATCTTCGCGCGCACCCCAGGGTTCGAACCTTGAGGGTTTTGCCGAAACCCGTGATCCGACATTTGGTGCGCCAGGTAGGGGTGCGCCGAAGCTTCCTTCCTGTTGCTCCGTGTCACGTCACTTCATCGTCTCCATGGCGGACGCACGTCGCACCCGCGCCGAGCGCCGGGCTGCCCTCACCACCCGCGTTGCTTAGACAGCCCTTGTCGGCGGGCCATCTCGTCGCTCTCCATCGCCTGCCGCTAACGCCGCCACCGGCCCAGCAGTGAACGAGCAGCAAGCATCCTCGCTGCACCCCTCAGTGCGACAGGACGGCCGCACCGCCACTCCATCGCTGACTCCCGCTGGTTCGTCGTCTCATGCTCCTCGCATTCCCGCGGACGCACGGCCCACACTCCTCATGGCGCACAAGCTCCTGCGCTACCGCCCAGTCGACGACCTCTACGAGGACTGGCTTGACCGCATCGCCGAGCTTGTCCGCGCCACAGGGGGCTCCCCTGCGCCATCCCACTCTCTGCCTCGCCCTCCTCCAGCCACGGGCAACACAGCTCACGAAGCACCTCCACCGCCTCTGCACCAAGATGGTGCCCTAGCGCCAAGGCACGTGGCTCCATGGCGCGACCCACCGTGTCTGGCACCCGCGCGTGAAGAAAGAAGCTGTCAAGAAGTCCCTCGACCGCAAGCGAACGCTCCGCCACTCCTCGCACCGCCGCGCCAGGATCATTTGCTACGGCAAGGCCCCGCGCCGCTTGCCGTAGCGGCACGCGGGCGCGAAGACCAAGCTCCAACTCCAAGGCGGGCCCCCAGTGACCACGGCCGGCTGCCGCGCCTTCACCCCCAAGCTGCGTAGCGTCGCCTGGCCGGGCAAGTTCAAGCCAGATCTGCCTCCTCGCTATGACGGCACCCCTGACCCCGCGGAGTTCCTGCACCTCTACAAGCTGAGCATCGAGGCGGCCAACGGTGACAAGAAAGTGATGGAGAACTGGTTTCCCATTGTTCTCAAGGATGCCCCCGTTCCTGGCTCCTGAA